>NC_090055.1:3046246-3164056 GCF_038355195.1 Osmerus mordax
ATTGACAAGTGTGGTGTGATGATTCCCCTGGCAATTAAATGTCATGATGTATCCCTTCTTTTAACATGCCTCACTTGTACGCTGGTATTCTCTGTGTCCATTCTTGGATCTCCCATCTTGTGTGACTCCCACCTCGTCTCATTGGCCCATCAGTTGTCTGTGCTCAAATAATGAATACTGTTTTTGCTTATGTAAGCACATTGTAGCCTCCCACTCTTATGATTTCCTCGACCTCGAATGTGTCCGTGAAGTGTGTGTATGTACTTAGTTCTGTATTTGGTTTGAGATGCTGTTGGAATGCCGAAAGTGTATGTGAGGCTATGCGTGTGTGTTTGCATGTGCGTACGGATACATAATGACTGTGTGTTTTTGCAGCCCTGCCTGTTCATAGTGCATTACGTACCATTAAGAAACACTCATATCTGAACATTTGATGTTGAGTAAACAGTTTCTGGATTGTAATAACCCTCTTTGCACCCTGGATGTCCTCCTGTCTCTACCACCCCCCAACTTTCCATCCTCCTCCCACCCCTGCACTTCCCTATAAAAATGTTGCATTTTCCCTCCATCTATCTCACTTTCATTTTTGCCCATTCGTCGGTCCTCCTTCACCCCCTCTCTTCACCGTTCTCTCCTTCCTCCCTTTACTCCATGATCTTTTTGTTCTTTTTCTGCTCCATTTCTCCACCTCCAACCCCTCCTCCACCCCCTCCTCCACCCCCCATCTCCACCCCCTCCTCCACCCCTCCTCTGTCCCTTGTTAACCCTTTCTGCTCCTCTCTATGCTTTTGTGCCCCTCTACCTCCTCCTCCCCCCTCCCTCTCCCCCTCTCCTCTCCTCTCCCCCTCTCCTCCCCCCTCCTCCTCCCCCCCTCCTCCTCCCCCCCCTCCTCCCCCTCCCTCCTCCCCCTCCTCTCCCCTCTCCCTCTCCCCCTCTACCCCCCTCCTCACCTCTCCTACCCACCTCCTCTCCCCTCTAACCCTCCTCCTCCCCCCCTCCTCTCCCCACTCCTCCTCCCTCTTGTCTCCTCTCTCCTCCCAGGTGTCTGTCTGTCAGGAGATGCTCACCGAGTTCCGAAACGCCGTCTCCTGTAAGAAGAGCTCCCGCTCCCTCGGCCGCACGGCGCCCTCTCAGCAGCTCTGCCGCGCTGCGCCACCCCGCCCGCGTCGCCCTGGGCGCCCCTCGGCCCCCTGCGCCTGGTCCGGGAGATGCGCCTCAGCAACGGCAAGCTCTACAGCGGTTCAGGGCCCCTGACAGGCCGGAGCCAGGGGCCGGGGGAGGGGGGCCCCTCGGACATGGGACCCGGGCCCCCAGCGACTCCTGGAAGACCCCCCTGGGGGCCAACACCACCCCTCCCTCCCCCAGCCCCGCCCCGCGGGCCCCCCCGCCGCCCCCCCGTCTCGCGGCTGCAGCCACGTAAGGGTGTGTCAGGGAGTGCCGGGCGTATCCAGAGCCCTGCCGGGCGGGGGCTGGGGGGGGGCCGCCTCCAACACGGATACCCCCCCTCGTCAGCCCCCCTGCCCCGCCTGGCCCCACCCCTGCCCCCCCTCCACCTCCAACACGGACAGCGAGGGGGGAGGCGGCCCCAGCCCCCAGGCGGCTCCACCACAGCCCCCCGCCGCCCCCACCCGCCGCCTCCGCACCCCCACCCACAGAGTAACACCAGTACAGACCTGCTGGGGGAGGGGGGACTGAGACTCATGGAGGGGGGGGGGGTTTGAAGGTGGTGGGTTGAGGCAGATATGAGAGTTAGGGGATACTTGGGGCTGTCTGGTGAAACACTTATCACCTGTGGCTTTGTAGGATAACGAGAGAGAGAGAGAGAGAGAGGAGAGAGAGAGAGAGAGAGAGAGAGAAGAGAGAGAGAAGAAGAGAGAGAGAGAGAGAGAGAGAGAGAGAGAGAGAGAGAGAGAGAGAAGAGAGAGAGAGAGAGAGAGAGAGAGAGAGAGTAGAGAGATGAGAGAAGAGAGAGAGAAGAGAGAGAGAGAGAGAGAGAGAGAGAGAGAGAGAGAAGAGAGAGAGAGAGAGAGAGAGAGTGAGAGAGAGATTTTTCTGCAGGCATGGAAAACGTTTGAGAGATGAGACTGAGGATATAGGAAAGACAATGAAGGAAAGCAAACTCTTCCGGACATCACTTAGACTCCTGGTCAAGCCCAGTCCGGGGTCTCCATCTTGGTTATCTAGCTAGCTGGCTATGTCGGTGTTTTTGTGCAAGATGGCTTCCATACTTTGAATCCTCCCCCTGACCTGACGACCACCAGAGCACAGAGGCTCAAAGAAACTACTTTCTATTTGTACACGTCGGTTCCTCTCTCCGACTTCACTCTCACTTCCTCTCCTCTCTGATATCCACCTGGGTGTTGACTGTCAAGGAACTGATATTTATGGTTCTGAATGATATTTTCCAGCTCTCCAGCCACGGGCACACAGCCCTCGCGGAGGCCATTATGTGACATGAAAACAACAACGTCGAAAGACGACTTTAAAAAAAATAGACTTGAAAGAATTCAATGATTTTACTGTTGTTTTTTTGGTTGTCTCTATTGTTTTGTTACCATTGTTCTAAGTGGGAGTTACAGAAAAATAAAGACTATTTGTGGCAAATATGGTGAATTATGACACACTAGAGAAACCTTTCTGGGATTAACCAGTAATGGATGAAGGTTTTGTGGCCCTACCTGCACCCCGTAGCTGGAGTTAGCATGAAGTTGAAAGGTCTCAAAGTGGACAGGATGTGCAATACTGAAGGAAGTCAGAGGTGTATGTACGTATGAATGAGCGGTTGCGTGTGTGTAGGTGTGTGTGTACCATGAAGAGATGTCCTACATTGCGGAAATGCGAGTGGAACCCGATGACAGTACTGCTCACAGAGTCTGTGAAACTACAGATCTAGGCTTTAAAATGTAAAATATGTTTTCGTCATCCTTGCCAACACCGAGCTCATCCTATTTTTTACCCGTTAGCACAGGAGAGAGAGAGAGAGAGAGAAGAGGAGAGAGAGAGACGAGAGAGAGAGAGAGAAAGAGACAAAGAGGTGGAGAGTGAGTTGAGTGATAAACAGTATCAGAATTACAAATCATAATTGAACTACTTCCATAATTAGATCTCTCCTGATCTGGTAATTTTAGGCATCTTGCTACTGTAGATCTTGTTTCTCTGCCAGGAGACTGACGCCAATGGCTTCTATCTATCTCTCTCTCTCTCCCTCACTCTCTCTCCTCTACTCTCTCCCTCCTGTCTCTCATCTCTCTCTCTCCCTCCTCTCTCTCCTCACTCATCTCTCCACTCCTCTCTCTCCTCTCTCTCTCCCTCCTCTCTCTCCCTCCTCTCTCTCTCTCTCTCTCATCTCTCTCTCTCTCTCTCTCTCTCTCTCTCCACTCCTCTCTCTCCTCTCTCTCTCCCTCCTCTCTCTCTCCCTCCTCTCTCTCCTCTCTCTCTCCCTCCTCCTCTCTCTCCCTCCTCTCTCTCCCTCTCATCTCTCTCTCTCTACTCTCTCTCTCTCTCTCTTCTCTCTCTCTCTCTCTCTCTCTCTCTCTCCCTCCTCTCTCTCCTCTCTCTCTCTCCCTCTCCTCTCTCCTCTCTCTCTCCTCCTCTCTCTCCTCTCTCTCACCCTCCTCTCTCTTTCTTTCCTTCCCCAACTAAGAGGTTCCTGCCAGAAGCTACACACGCCACCAGAAAGGGCCTGTCACCACAGTTTGAAAGGCCTCGCGTTAGACGAGCCCATTAGCCGTCTAAATGACTGGGAGCTTATTCAGGGTCTGAAAGCTGGTGTGTCACAGTGGGTGCTGATAGGAAGGGGATTGGGGTGAAAACATGGGATTCTCGTTCATACAGAGAAGGGTGGAGCGTCAGCTCTGTTTGAATTTGATTCAGAGTTGCTCTGAACGTTAAACCCCTGTTTACAGCCTGACATGACTTCTGCTGACACAGAATGGCTGACACGTACACACACACGTACACACACACGTACACACACACACACACAAAAACATTGCTCAATTTCAACACAAAATAACTTTGAAGGACAATCTTAAGTGAGAATGAGGCCGATTGATCTCTTTCAAAGGTCACTCTGACACAAGTCTGCTTGAGTGTGTGGAAACCCTCGAGTGGTGTATCTGTACTCTGCTAGTCCAGTCAGTGTATCGGCCGGCTGTGTCTCAATAGTCCTTAAAAACCCCCTCCTTTCCGTGTCTCTTTTGCTGCATGTGTTACACAGTATGACAACATGTGACAGATGAAGGTGACGCGATGTGTAACACTGCAACCATCCACCAGTGCTCCCCGTTGTCAAAGGGATGGAGGAAAGGAAGCAAGGAAAGGGAGAGTATTGAGGTGAAGAGCATTTAAAATTTGAGTGGGTGCAGTGGGGCAGGGGGGGGGGGAGCATTTAAAATTTGAGGGGTGCAGTGGGGCAGGGGGGGGGGGTCACGTGGGTAAGGGGGGTCATAAGGGGCGTGGTCACCACAAAACAAACCAAGCTTTTGTTCTCTATTTGTTAGTTTTTCATATTTCTATACTAGTGCTAAATGGATTATTAAAACAACAATGATGAATATTATTATGATAAAAATTCTTGTTATTATTATTGTTCCTATGGAAGACTAATGGTCTACAGGGATGCTGCTGTTCTTTGAAGAGGGAAGGGACAGAGGCAATGTATTGGGGGGGGGAAGGGCCCATAGTCTCCATAGCGACCACTTGGTGTTCAAACCTATAGACACACTCAAAAACTCCTTTGGAATAAAAAGAAATATTCAAACTGCAATTTGCTGGTGTCTCATCTGTTGCTGTGTGTTTTCAAGTGTGTTGCTGTGTGTTTTCAAGTGTGTTGCTGTGTGTGTTTTCAAATGTGTTGCTGTGTGTGTTCAAGTGTGTGGCTGTGTGTGTTCAAGTGTGTTGCTGTGTGTGTTCAAGTGTGTTGCTGTGTGTTTTCAAATGTGTTGCTGTGTGTTTTCAAGTGTGTTGCTGTGTGTGTTTTCAAATGTGTTGCTGTGTGTGTTCAAGTGTGTTGCTGTGTGTGTTCAAGTGTGTTGCTGTGTGTGTTCAAGTGTGTTGCTGTGTGTGTTCAAGTGTGTTGCTGTGTGTTTTCAAATGTGTTGCTGTGTGTTTTCAAGTGTGTTGCTGTGTGTGTTTCAAGTGTGTTGCTGTGTGTGTTCAAGTGTGTTGCTGTGTGTTTTCAAGTGTGTTGCTGTGTGTGTTCAAGTGTGTGGCTGTGTGTGTTCAAGTGTGTGGCTGTGTGTGTTCAAGTGTGTTGCTGTGTGTGTTCAAGTGTGTTGCTGTGTGTTTTCAAGTGTGTTGCTGTGTGTTTTCAAGTGTGTGGCTGTGTGTTTTCAAGTGTGTTGCTGTGTGTTTTCAAGTGTGTTGCTGTGTGTTTTCAAGTGTGTCCTTTTCCTTTTTGGACTCTCATTACCAAGTGCTTTTTGTCTGAGGCGATGTTTGTCTGTCTGGTTTTCTGTCTATTCACCTTGATTCTCTCATCCTCCTCATTTGCAGTCAGACCACGTGTGTGACAGGCACACGTATGACAGATGAAAGATACTTCATGTGCCAGTGGGTTGGAGGGAACAGAAAAAGTTGGCGATATTCCTTTTCTTGCTGAAATTGTACAGAATTGTCTCAAGAGACTAGAATAGTCTCAGACAAGTCACATGCCACTGTGTACAAAGATAAAAACATATGCACTACTGGTCATCAAAACCTTGACTAGGTCTTAGGTTGGGGTTAAGCCCCGAATGTTTACACCGTTTGGCTCAGTCCCTGGTGGGGGTGGGCTGGTTTTGGCCATTACACTCCCGGGCTGAAAATGGGTCCCACTCTGACCCCTCCCTTATAGACTCAAGAATACCTCCATTCCAGACACGATTATAGATGCTTATAATAACGCGACTAAACGAGACAAAATAACAGACATTTAGAAAATAAAGAGACATTTTAGCGTAGTTTTTATTTTGTAAACCACATTTAGTCTTGTTTTTATTCGTCAACAATATTGCATTGTACATTTAACTACAGTCACCGTCACATGAGCAACATTTACGGTGCGACTCGTCTCGTTTTCGTCACGTGATGAAGGTTCGTTGACGACATTTAGTCATTTAGCAGACGCTCTTATCCAGAGCGACTTACAGTAAGTACAGGGACATTCTCCCCGAGGCAAGTAGGGTGAAGTGCCTTGCCCAAGGACACAACGTCATTTGGCACAACCGGGAATCAGTAACCTTCAGATTACTAGCCCGACTCCCTAACCGCTCAGCCATCTGACTCCCCTGACGACGATATGTAGTCATCATTTTTGTTCACAAAAGCAACACTACAAGGGAGAAGTTTCACATGTCCGCTTCTTCATCACCTGGGAGTATGTTGCTGAGTCGTCCGGCAGGACGGGGCGCTGAGACCTCGAGGACACCTGGGAGTATGTTGCTGCGTCGTCCGGGAGGACGGGGCGCTGAGACCTCGAGGACACCTGGGAGTATGTTGCTGCGTCGTCTGGGAGGACGGGGCGCTGAGACCTCACGGACACCTGGGAGTAGAGGGTATCATCGGGGTTCGTGGCATCTGGGGGTTTTATGGACGATCTGTCCCCTCTGGTCCCGGGGGACTTGAACACAGTGACGTCAGAGTAGACCAGGTCCTGGAGGGAGAGAGAGAGGGGGAGGAGAAGGAGAGAGGGAGAGGGGAGAGGGGGAAGGGGAGGGGGAGGGTGATGGGGAGGGGAGGGGAGAGGGGAGGGGCAGGGGGAGGGGGAGGAGAGAGAGAGAGAGAGAGAGAGAGAGAGAGAGAGAGAGAGAGAGAGAGAGAGAAAGAGAGAGAGAGAGAGAGAGAGAGAGAGAGAGAGAGAGGGGGGGGGGGGGAGGGGAAGGAGAAAAAGAGGGAGAGAGAGAGAGAGATAGGGAAGGGCGAGGAGAAGAAGAGGGAGAGAGTGGTGAAGAGAGAGGAGGAGATGGAGGTAGATCAAAGGAAGGGGTTAAGGCAAGGGAGGCAGAGAGGGAGAAGAGATAGTTTGGAGGAAAACCACAGAACAGAGAACGACTGAAGCCTTTCTCTCAGATCCCTGTTTTTCAAGCAAATTAAGCCACAAACTCATAACAGATCTCCTCATGAGTTCCCTCTTCCTCATCCAAATCTTAATATAAACTGAATCAGCTGACCTCTTCTTCTCTAATCACATGTGTAGCTGTGCCAGGTGGTCCTCTGGTGTCTGAAACACAACCAGACACACAAGCCTCAGTCAGAACACACACACGTCCCACACGTGGTCTGTGGTGTCTTAATACACATTCACTGTGAAGAACAACAACATGTGTGTTTTGAAAAAGGAACTGCTCACCAGTTATGACCGTATGTGATACTAAAGTATTTCGCCTATAGAGAATGAGAATGTGAGAGAAAGTGGAAGAGAAACAGAGGCAGAGAGGGGGAGGAAATAACTTATTATTCCACATCTTGACAAAGCCGTCTTGGCATGGAATATGCTACCTCTCTTGGAGTAGACTTTTTAAGTTCTCAACTAAATTAGTATTTATCACCTACCTATCTACTAAATAACAAATATTTAGATATATACAAAGAACACATGGAATTCTGTGATAATATGTGTTGATTGTGTAGAGAGTCGAACAGTCAAACTGCCAGTGATTATCATGTCGCAAAGTTTGGTGAAAGTGGAGCCCAGTACACACACACATACATCTTCCTGTTGATGAAGAGGTACACTGAGGCTGCCATGACAACCATCACCAGGAGGACGGCGAGCACGATGCCAGCGATGACACCAGATAGAGGTGTGGCCTGAGGCTGGGCT
This sequence comes from Osmerus mordax, assembly GCF_038355195.1. Lineage (NCBI taxonomy): Eukaryota > Metazoa > Chordata > Actinopteri > Osmeriformes > Osmeridae > Osmerus > Osmerus mordax. The sequence continues at coordinate 3,054,051 of NC_090055.1, forward strand.
GAGAACAGAGAACAACTGTCACTCACTGATCAGTGACAGGCAGGACTGACTTCAACTCAGGAAGCAAGAGTGCTGCTGTCCACTTACACAGAATAAGTCTGAGGTAAATCTACATTTACATTTAGTCATTTAGCAGACGCTCTTATCCAGAGCGACTTACAGTAAGTACAGGGACATTCTCCCCGAGGCAAGTAGGGCGAAGAGCCTTGCCCAAGGACACAACGTAATTTTGCACGGCCAAGAATCGAACCAACAACCATTTGATTAATAGCCCAACTCCCTAACCACTAAGCCATCTGACCCCAAGTACTTGTAGCGTTGTAGTTACAATAGTACTAGCACTATTATTAGTAGTACTGTGAAAGTATGGAAGTATTCCCTTACCCTGTACAGTGAGGTAGGATGTTTCTTTAAAGGAGCCACTTGGGAATACAGTCATTTCGCAGGTGTACCTTCCCTCATCAGACTTCCTCACATCCCTTATAGTCATGGAAAATCCCTTCGTCAAATTCTCAGTGAAATTCACCCTCCCTGTCAAGACTGATTGAGGAATGTAAAGTCCATGTTGAGGGTCTAAGACACCCAGAGATGTGCCCTTCTCTTTGGTTGGGCCTAGTGTCCACTGTCCCATGGTAATATTAGAACTACCCTGGAAGGTACATGGCAGAGTGACGTCATGACCCTGATATCCTGTCACTTGCGGGTCCACCAGGACCTTCTGGGGCTCCAGCACTGGAGGGAGGGGAGAGACAGATTTTTTTTAAATTGCAAACATTGCAGGGGAGATGATTAATTTCTAAATATTATTTTTTTAATTACACAAACGAAGCATAATGCAACAGTCTTCGAAAATACTAGGAAGCACATTGGTATTTGAGGGCAGACATTTCACAATGTGTATTGTCCTGTATTGCCAAGATGTTGTTAAAGTAGCCAACTTTTAAAAAGCAATTAAAGATACCAAACAATGAATCTTACCTGAGTAGAAACAAGACAGTATCAATATTTGGAACAAGTGATCCATCTATGCTGTGTTCACGTTGAATAATATTTTAAACTGGAAGAGTTCAATCTTTCCATCAACTGAAGATATACAAGGTGCTGAATAAACAGGAGTTCCTCAAATGGGTTGAGGAAGTTAAAGTTCCCCTATTCTGTAAAATGTTTACACAACTTGTGTTTGTGGTCAAAAAAGTATGCAGCCTCACACACGCTCATTCTGTCTACTACAGCAGACCACAGGCGCCACCAGTAGTCTGCTCTGTCTTACTGTACTCCACAGTTTATAATCACATGGGCCCACAGAAGATCCCAGTACAGTAGGTGTTGAATAGTGGACACCTAGTCACAGCGTTGCCCTGCTGATTTTGAGCGTCTCAACATTGACTTTTTCACAGTACCAGTCTACACACACTTGTTCTTAACCAGCCACAATGAGCACCTCTGGTCAAGTCCATAATACTTCAGAGTAAAAATATCTCATTAGGATACATTATTGAAATAATTTTTATTCATTTAAAATACACAATATAGCTACAACATTTGCCAATATATATAATAATAGTTTATTATCAAATGTTGTTGAAAGTAGTGTATAGTTTTCAAAAAGCATGATATCGTTTTATTATTAAATATAATTGAAATGGTCTTCATGCATTAGTGATGACAGACTTGAGAAGACAGCATCCGAAAGCATTCAAACCCCCTATTAGAGAGAAGAGGTGACTCAGGCGACCAGAACCATGGGTGCTGTCCAGAACCAACCGTGAGGATGGGGTGGGAACACGCCGGACTGGTATTAACTGGGAGAGAGAGAGAGAGACAGAGAGAGAGACACAGAGAGAGAGAGAGAGAGAGAGAGAGAGAGAGAGAGAGAGAGAGAGAGAGAGAGAGAGAGAGAGAGAGAGAGACAGAGAGAGAGAGAGAGAGAGAGAGAGATGGAGAGAGAGAGAGAGAGAGAGAGAGAGAGAGAGAGAGAGAGAGAGAGAGAGAGAGAGGTGAAGAGGGTGAGGGGTGCAAGGGCAGTATGCAGTACAGGAACTAGTTACAGTAATTCAGTCTCCAGGTTCATTCCGGTATATCAGAGTTCTCTCTGTTGCTATGCGAGAGAAATCTGGTAACCTACCTGGAAATCTTAGTCTCATATTCAGACTCCTGGTGAGGACGTGAGACCATAAAGATGGAAACAAGAGTTTGAGTCAGTTCTTGTGAGTCATCTTAGTAATATAGCGAAAAGATGTGGGCGAGATTGAGGACAACTGGGCAGATATGTACAGTAACCACACTGGGAGGGAATGTGTTAATCTTTACTGCAGTTCATCTTCCCAAGACTTTGGATCCAGTTAAGCATAATTGCCAAATGCAAGTACTGTTGTTACACTTTCATTAAACAGTTGTTACACAGTTGTTACACTGTTACTACACTGGTACTACACTGTTATTACACTATCATCACACTGTAAATACACTGTTGTTACACTGTAGTAATATTTATTCCGTGCTCACATCATTCAAATAACACAGAACATGTCACAGAACCTTGTGAACAGTAATGACATCATGACTCACCAAATCTGGTCGTGTTCTGCCTCGGGGTATCTGGGTCTGTGGGTAAAAATGTAACATCTCAGTAAAAAATAAGATGACTGATCAAGTGTGTTGCTGTAGGAAAAATGATATGTGTAATTGTATTATATTTGAGGCAGTGATTGTTATTTATCACACAATCAGGATGCAGGAGGTGACAGTAGAACTCACTCTAGGGGGGATAGGAGGAGCTTCTACAACTCTTGTTGTCGGACGTGAAACGTTTTGATAGGTCCGAGGACGGTCTCCAGAAACTGTGTGTAAAAGGGGTGATGTCTCTGTGATTCACGTAAAAACCGCAAACATTACTGTACGTTGCAGTATCAGCAGTATGATGGTGTTACATCTTCAGATGTGGACAAGATGCACAGCTCTGGCAGGAAATGACATACATTTTTGGAAGCACCCGAAACAGCTGTATAGCTCCCACAAACAAACGAAAGTGCACATTTTCCAGCACCAGTACGGTGGTTTGACGAGGACTTGTTTGTTGATGTTGCCTGCTGGATGTGCTCTTTTAATCCTCATCCTCTACAAGTCTTACCTGGGGTACTCTATAGCTATCTCTTACCCATCTCTAATCTATCTATCTCTAATATATGGTGGGGTACTACAAGTCTCACCTGGGGTCCTCATCATCTCTTGGGGATCTCTGCTGGTTTTGATTTTGGGTTCATGTGACCTGAACTGAAGGTTAAGATGCCCTCTGTCATGGCTGGCTTCTTTCTGCTGGGTGTGTTTCCTCTCTGTGTCTCTACCTGTGGAGGATCAAACACAGAGAGAGAAAATATACCCAGTACCTACTGAGAGATGTGAACTCTCACAAACACCTGCAGTCACAGCATTGCCTCTTTAGTTTCATACATCATCAATAAGAGAGCAGACAACTCTGTTATTACAATCATCTTGTTCTCATATAAGGAGACACGTCAAGCTACTTTGACTTTGAAAGATATTCCATCTGCATACTCTATTTTTATCTAAATCCTTCTGAACAAAACTCCTACACTATCGATCTGTAAGGGGTGACATGGGATACTACAAGTCTCACCTGGGGTCCTCATCATCTCTTGGGGATCTCTGCTGGTTTTGATTTTGGGTTCATGTGACCTGAACTGAAGGTTAAGATGCCCTCTGTCATGGCTGGCTTCTTTCTGCTGGGTGTGTTTCCTCTCTGTGTCTCTACCTGTGGAGGATCAAACACAGAGAGAGAAAATATACCCAGTACTTACTGAGAGATGTGAACTCTCACAAACACCTGCAGTCACAGCATTGCCTCTTTAGTTTCATACATCATGAATAAGAGAGCAGACAACTCTGTTATTACAGTCATCTTGCTTTCATATAAGGAGACACAGAGCCAGATCTTACCTGTGCCTAAGGAGCCTTTAGTCGAGTTCCTGAACAACATAAAGAGAATGATAACATCATCAATACACCAAGCCGCACTGTCAAGCTGACAATCTTAGTGCTGCAGTACTTGAATGTTAAATGTAAGATTTTCCCTGCCATAGTGTTTTCTGTCTGTTTCTCTGGGTGTGTATTCATGTTCTGGTCTTGTTTCATTCTCTTCTGGCTCCCTGCACCTCCTGGCTCTAGTCCCTATCACCCAGCTGTTGCCCATGTGTGATCACCCAGCTGTTGCCCATTTGTGATTTGGTTGCTCCCTTTGCCAGTCCTTATGGGTCGTTATCGAAGTTTGTGTGTATCCCTGACGCGTTCCTGTTTTGAAAGTAAAGTCTTTACATTTACATTTAGTCATTTAGCAGACGCTCTTATCCAGAGCGACTTACAGTACATTTACATTTAGTCATTTAGCAGACGCTCTTATCCAGAGCGACTTACAGTAAGTACAGGGACATTCCCCTGAGACAAGTAGGGTGAAGTGCCTTGCCCAAGGACACAACGTCAGTTGGCATGACCGGGAATCGAACTGGCAACCTTCGGATTACTAGTCCGACTCCCTCACCGCTCAGCCATCTGACTCCCTTTTTGTTCTTGAGTTCCTGCCTCTGTCTCCTTGTGTTTGGGTCCAGGCCCTGGCACTCACATCGTGACAGCAAGGTGTGTCTTCTCTTCCCAAACCACAGATCATTCTAAGTTAATTTTGGTTTGATAAAACAATCACGCCCCAAACAAAGTAAGCTAACGTGATGAGCGTAAGTGTAGACTTACAGATGGTAGGTCAGGCCACAGTAGAGGCCCACAACTAAGGCCACCACAACCAGCGTCACAGCTACAGCTATGCCTGCTGCTGCTCCTGGGCTCAACGCTGGGCTGGAGGGTCTATCTGTAACACACACACACAGACGCACACACCAACGCACAAACACACGCATAAACAGAAACACACACAAGCACATGCAAAAACACACAAACACACACACACTTTATCAAGAAAAGTCTTTAGCCAACAATATTTTGAAGATGCATGACTAGCACTTGAGATAGTAGTAGTCTGACTATTTCGAGTGTGGTTGTGATAAGAAAAGGCAAGCTTCAAAACTACCTCCTATTGTCAGAGTGTGGGTCAAACTCTGAGTGTGGCCGGTCAGGTCATTAGAGGCAGTGCAGTTGTAGTCCCCACTGTCACTGTGACTGGTCTCATCAATGACGTATCCAGCTTCATGGATGCCTGTTTTTTCCCCTTTGAACAGCCAGGTGAGTTTGGCAGGTGGCACCGACCTGACTTTGCAGTATAGGAGAGTGGTGGTGCCAACCTCAGCTATCTCTGGTGCCAGTATGGTCATGGTCTCTGGTCCGACTGACAACACAGGGAGAACAGAACATCTAAGTGGAGCATCAGTCTGCATTATGATAAACTGTAGCACAGATTCAGGCAATTCATGGAAATCAGTTGGTTTCTTGTTCTTTACTCACAGTTTACCACAAGTTTATAGGAGACACTGGCAGAGCTGACAGGGTTGCTGAGCTGACACAGGTACTCTCCATTGTCGGTTCTGTTCACAGGACTTATATCGACTGTGCTGTTGTCCCCAGAGAGGCTGACTCTGTCACTGGGAGAGAGAGGCACACCATCCTTCATCCACTCTCTGGTGCTGATGGAGCCAGCAGCAGCACAGGTCAGGTTGGTGGAGTCTTTATCTTCTACCAAGGTAGCCAGGGGACTTTTGATGGTAGCATTAACGATCACCTCTGTGAGGGAATGGAACACACTGCGGGAATGATGCAGCAATTTCGAATGTGCTGTATCTCAAACGATGGGTACATTTACATTTACATTTAGTCGACGCTCTTATCCAGAGCGACTTACAGTAAGCACAGGGACATTCCCCCGAGGCAAGTAGGGTGAAGTGTCTTGCCCAAGGACACATCATTTGCATGGCCGGGAATCGAACCAGCAACCTTCACATAACTAGCCCGATTCCCTAACCGCTCAGCCACCTGAGCGGGTAGGAAATGTACAATTTCCACAGTACAGTACAGTATTTGTGAGTGCAGCTTTTCAATGTAATATTTTTTAACATATCTCACCATGCAAAACCAATTCAGTGGATCCATTTAAAATTACTTCTGCTGAAATACTGAACTCCACCGAATAGTTCCCTCTGTCTCCTAAAGTTAGACCTGTAAGCTCTAGGGATCCAGTGGATGTGTCCAGAGAGATCCTGTCTTCATAACCTGGTTCCGTCACGTTTGAAGCAGAGGTTAAGACGATTATATCGCTACCATTAACAGTCCAGGCTATTTTCGTATAAGGATTGTCTGTTGGATCAAGGTTTGTATTGAAAATCACGTTCCCTCCAATTAATGCATCTGTGCGGTCTGATAACACTCCTATTCCAGCACACAGCCCTGGAGAAGACAAACGTAGGTATTATTAAACAATCCAACTCATGGTTGGAAGAAAACACGTTATTCTGGAGTTCAGGTGTGATAAAATACCTGATAAAGTACCAAATGTTTACCTGTGAGTAAGGACAAGGCAAGAGCAATGGATGTTGCAGCTTTCATGGTTTCTGGAACTGTCTACTGTCTGGTTCTGTGTAATTGAGCATGAACTATAATAGGTAGGGCAAAGAAATCAGGAAGTTTTCTTTTTACCATAAGATACAGTGAACTTTGGATTGGCATTCAGTAATAAACAGTGATAAATGTCCTTTGCTGACTGTTATACTCGAAGTTTATGAGGGGGAAAAATAGATTGTAATGCGGATCGTGAATGTGGCTGAACTTGAGCAACATCTGATTATTCTGAATCTGAATTCCTTTCTTCATGTAATAGAGATTGGCTAAAGTTAAATCAACTAATTTGGTTATAAGTTATATTTACACACAGGGCTGGACTGGGACCAAAAAATGGCCCTGGCATTTTCGCTCATACTGGCCCACCACAATCTGTCGGACTCTGAGCCGGTGGGTTGGCCTGACACAAGAAACAGAGGGGGAGGGGTGGAGCCTGTTAAGAGATGTGATTGGGCCAGCCCACTGTCAGTATGGAAAAGCAACCAATGGGCTGCTGTCCCTGCTTTATGGGACGGTCGTTGACCAATTTTAAATTTATACAAATAAATTAAAAAAAATATCATATCATGTCGGCCCACTGGGCATTTTCCCGGAATGCCAGATAACCAGTCCAGGCCTGTTCACACATATATTGAGTAGTTCCACAGTCGTATAATTACAATGAGATAAGGAGAATACTTTATGATACTTGTTGATCAGGAATCTTTGGGACTCTCCTTGGTTTATTATTGATGTTACAAACATGTCATTTCATTTGCATTAAAATACACATCAAATCACTTTACATCACAGCAGCATGTTACATTTAGGTTATATTCACTGCCTACATTGTATTTACAGAGAAACTGTTACTGTATGTATTTCTTGATTAAACTTCATGTTCAGGAATGTCTATTAAGACCGCACCCTTTTTATGACAATAAAGAACTGTCGTGGTTCAAATCCCCCCAAAGGTGTCTTGCCTGTCCCCATATCGTCCTCTTCTCCTTCATAGGCTGGACACCGACAGGAGACCTACAACTAGCAGAGCCCTGGTCACCCTTACACCAAATGACCAGGAGGGGGCAGCATTGTAGACTGTGGAGGGAAAAGACACATTGACACACGGGGTCTACTCACTCTAGAAAACGAATCAACTTAACCCTTGTGCTGCCTTCGGGTCACATGACCCAAAGGTTCATAACGAACCATCGTCGTGTTTACCCAATTTTACCCAATACAAAAACAAATAAAAATAATTTTCTTTTAACCTTCGCAATGTGGGGGGTCTGAGACAGCCCAACGGTTAAAAGAACAACAAACAAAAGTCATGTTTCTCGAGTTGCTTTGTTCCAAGTTACAAATGAAGATGAAATACTACACGATGAATACCGATACGTTTTGTCTACATCCTTACAAAAATGTCGGTACAGTAGCTGTCCACTCACCTCTCAGACTGAGGATAGCTGAGTCATTTAGCCCGGTGACGTAGTTGCTGGCCATGCAAGTGTAATTTCCGGTGTGCGTGTCCTCTATCTTGTCTATGATATACATGGTGTCGTTGACGTCAGTCTCGTTGCCGTTGAACCTCCAGGTGAAGATAGCGGGAGGAACCGAGAAAGCGAAACAGCTCAGAGTCACCTTCTGACCGGCGAAGGCGGGCGACTTTCCCTCTATGGACACGTTCTGAGGGCCAACTGAAACACAACACAATACGTCATTAAAGAGAAAAAAGTCTGCATTTTTCTCATTCTCCCCAATAGAGAATGACAGACAGAGTTTAATTATAAACTGTTCTGAAGGATTCAGAAGATTTTGGAAACTCATTGCATGGAAATGTAATGTGTCTTTAGGTGTAACTAAAACAGCCTTAATTGCTGTTTTCTTGGTTTGACGGCAAAATTGTGAAACAGTCCACAGTACGCACAGTTCACAGTCAGGTGCTGGGAAGCGGTTATGGCACTGATGGGGTTGCTGAGCCGACATAAGTACTCTCCATTGTCGGTGCTTCTCACAGGACTTATAGAGACTGTGCTGTTGTCCCCAGAGAAGATGACTCTGTCGCTGGGAGAGAGAGGCCCACCGTCCTTCATCCACTCTCTGGTGCTGATGGAGCCAGCAGCAGCACAGGTCAGGTTGGTGGAGTCTCTACCCGCTAACAGAGCGCCAGGGGGGCTTTTGATGATGGCGCCAGAGATTCTCTCTGTGAACATTGGTGTGGTTTTAATCACACTGGTGATAATAAAGGTGCTTTAAATGTACCTATTGCAAGAATTTGAATGCAACATAAGAATAAATATACTGTTAATCCTTACTGTATTAAACTCTTTTATATTTTGTTTTGTATTATATTATGTATACAGTAGACAGTGTATGCACACAATAATTGCTGTGTAAATACAGAAAGCAAAGTCATCTCAAATGGATGGTACAATTATTGTTAGCACCTGTTAGCCGTTGTAGTTTAGATTGACAGTCAGACAGAATGGCTCACCTACCAAACACACTGAGTGTGCTAATTCCCTGCTGATCTTGAGCACCATCCAGTACGATGGTCACCCTGTACTCCCCACTGTCCCCTGGACCCAGATCCCGGAGCTCCAGAGATCCAGTGGCTCTCTCCAGAGTGATCCGTTTAGAATACAAAGGGTCGATCACGTCGGTGCTGGTGGAGGTGATGATGCTGGCTCCTTTGAAACGCCAGCTCACAGAGATGAAGGGTTTGGCGGGGGGGGCGAGCACAGTGGTGAATCTCACGGCCCCCCCGGCAGCTCCACTCAGAGGTCCCTCTGGTAACACATTCTCGCCCGTACACATACCTGAGGGAGGGCATGGACACACACCGGGCGTTTGAAGGAGAAGCTGTGAAGGGCACGCAGCACTATAACAGAGGCTTCACACTGCCTTTTCCAGCGCGTGAAGACAGAAAAGGAAATCCGACATTTCAAAGCGTATTCAATCAACAGCCCCAGTTTAACCTGGTGTAAGAGTGTCGATTACGAGATAGTTTGAGCCAGACCTACCTGATGTAAAAAGGAGTAACGTTGTTGCAAGTAGCTTGGGGTCCATGTTGAGCGATGAGTTGGTTCCCTCTTCTTAAGTAGCCTATCTGAGGTGGAGGATGAGGACCTGACAATGTCCCTCTCCTTTTATATCCTAAGTGACCTCTCAGCCTCGCCCCAACCCTCACCCCTCCACAATGCCCCCTTTAAGGACCATCCTCGGTCCACCAACCTGGAACCTGATTTTTCTTTTTTACGACAGGGCTGTGTACACACATTAAAAGGCCTAAGGGGCAAACTTGAGGGACTGAAAAGTTACAAAGGGACGGGGGTGTAGCGCTATCTCAGACCCATGAAAAACAAGCTCAGGTCCTTTGGTGGAACTTCCCTCTTCTCTCTAAGACAAAGGTCGTTCTATTTTGTATTCAGAATGAAAGATTTCAATCATCGTCACCTAGTTCGAGTGACAATGACTTTGCTACGCCTACTCATGCCTGCTGACACTGTAGACCATCTAGCATGTGTAGTGTATAGATCCAGTATACTACTCAATGGGAGTCAGGTGGCTGAGCGGTTAGGGAATCGGACTAGTAATCAGAAGGTTGCTGGTTCGATTCCCGGCCGTGCCCAAATGGCGTTGTGTCCTTGGGCAAGGCACCTCACCCTACTTGCCTCGGGGGAATGTCCCTGTACTTACTGTAAGTCGCTCTGGATAAGAGCATCTGCTAAATGACTGATGAATGTCAAGTTGCTTCATCACTATTGCCCAATGCAAATATTGTATCAAAGTTTTGTTTGGCCACATCCCTGACCTGACGCAGTGTCCTGGAGTAGCTAACCACCGTGGCACCAGCAGCATTAGTCACGTTGTGGTGAGGAATGTATGTAAACTACCCATTAGTCTCAGAGTATACGGTTGACCACATTTACAAGCTCTTTAAGGTGCTTGAGGAGGGCCCTGCTTGGGAGCTATGTCTTTTTTTAGCAGAGCTACTCAGCCGGTGAATTCCAAGAAGAGGAGGATCAAAGATACACATTGACGACGTATTAGATAATACCCAATTGCTCTGAAAGTACCAAGTCAATGAAGGGAATAGTTCAAGACAAGTTCAAGTCAAAATCAACGTATTTATATAAGGTGCAGGTGTCTGATACACTCAAGTTGAGTATCACCGAAGACTGGACATTGAATACAGGTAATCAAGGGAGTATCAGAATCAGATTCAGAAGAATCAGAATTCGGTTTATTCGCCATGTATGTTATACAAACACAGAATTTACTGTGGCAGGGAGGTGCAAACACTAAACATATACAAATCTTAAATTAAGTAAAGGATATGGTATCACAATATGGGAGGATACAAGATGATTAGCATAGCCTTCGCAGGCACAGAAAAAGGACACTGCATGCTAGATAGCTTTTGTTTAGGTCTTTAGATAGGGCTCCTAGAAATGGCCTCATTATATTTCCCTCATTCAAAGTTGCATGGCATTATACACTTTGGTAATATTGTGACCTCTGACCTACATTAGTGACACAGGTCTTTCCTAGTCACACCTTACAAATAATTAACTTATGGCTATGCAGGCAGAAGAAAACAGCATAATTACAGTTTATCAATGATACAAGAAACATTACATAATTAATAGATAGACTTATTTCTCTCCTGGACATAACCAAAGATTATGTGCTAATGAGCTTAATATAGGAAGGTATAGATCAAACATTGTTTATTATATTCAAAACATTTCAAACAGTATAAAAGTAATAAAGTAATCATTATCTTTAATTGTTGTTAACTGATCAGTGGTTTAAGGACAGACCTCTTCACATATCAGAGCTTTAAGAGACTAACACAGGATGTGTGTGTCTTTTTGTTTCTTTGATGCCACACACTGATCCACACACACATCTGAAATTCAAATTTTATTTGTATGGCCTTTCATTATTTATTTTATCTCACAGAGGGCTTCACATACACCCATGGAATTGGCCCCCAACCAACCTAAACCCTCAAAGAAGACAAGGAAAAATTCCCAGGAAAACTAATTTGACTTTAAAATGACTGTTTTGCATCTGCGGTCTACTGCATATATTTTTCCAGTTGATATAGACGGAAATAAATATTTTATTTAGACATAATGTGCTCTTTCTCATACATTTAGTCATTTAGCAGACGCTCTTATCCAGAGCGACTTACAGTCATAGACTACATATCAATTTTTATAATCAAATAACAATTAGCTGAATAGTTAATCACTATAATTAGCACTTGCTGGATATACAACCCGTGGATGTGCAGTATATAACAATGCAAGGTTCTCCAATTCTCCTCCATTGACACCTGTGTCTTGTGCAGTTCTGTAGAGTGCAGTACAGTATAATAGACACTAGGTGGCAGTGTACATCTTTCTACCAAGATTGAGTGCGGGTTTTTGGGTCAGTTATCTTGTTGCTATAGATTATCTGTTCAGTTCAGACTTTAGAGTGTGTTGAGGTAAACCTATCAGTCTTCAGTAACTTTCAGCTGCTTATTGGGACGACTGGCTCAGGTTTAGTCATTAGGGCTCAGCTTTTCATGTGTTCTGGAGTTTAACATATGGAATGGATTCTACTCATTATTACCAAACAATGACAATATTTATAACCCTTATAGGTAAGACTGTTGGTATTTATTTGCTTGAAATTGCTTCAAATACTCTAAAAATCATATAGGCTCTTTATAGCGGTTCACTACAATCTGGTGGTTAAATGAATGGTAACGCTTTTATCCAAAGCGACTTCCAAGAGAGAGCTTTACAAAAAGTGCATAGGTCAATGATCATAAACAACGAGATAGCCTCAAAACATTGCGGGTAGCCAAAACATGAATCATACATTGGGAAACAACTTTAGTTTGTTGACTATACATGAGCATTTTTATTAGGCGAACTGTACTGTTCAACCACTACTGGCTTTTAACTAAAGTTGGCTACGTGACTCGCTGTTCAAGATCGTTCATTTCAACACCTCTGAGGCTGTTAGTCCAGAACCAGTGTTTGATCTGTATGGACTGTCAGCTCTGACATTCTGTTACTTGATACAGACTCTATCGAACCCAGTCTGCCTCTATCAGGATTGTTACACGTGCATTACAGTATCAAACAGGATGCGTTGGTCTATCAAGATTCCATCCTTAAGATCAGCAAAAACGTTACTCACCCCACTAATTTATTGTATTAAGTTTCTATACTATTATAATACTATGAACCTGACCTTGAGCAAGTTTTGCAAATGGAATGTACTTTGATGAAAATAGTTCAGATCTTAATAGTTTCACCCAACTGAAATAATTATACACATAATTAAACAGGGAATGCATGTTACTGTAATAATATAAAGCAACACTGTTTGTCTCCTCCAGGGTTGTGTTATGGAGACGGAGTCTTGCCAAACACTCACTATGGAGCAGTAGAAGGGAATGTTAATTTCACTACAACCCTTGCTCCAACGAACACCCCCCCGATCACTATATCCTGGTCTGTAAATGGTACCACTTTCCTCACGTTTATAAGCCAAACTAATGTAACAAATGTTTCACCAGCGTATCAAGGCAGAATCACTCTGGACAAATTCACTGGATCTCTGGAGCTCAGGAATCTAGCCTTGAATGACAGTGGAACGTATTTTATGATCACGGTAACTCAGCAAGTACCATCACCGCAGGGAAGTACTACGCTGCAGGTGCTGGGTGAGTTCTCTGTAACAAGATCTTGTAAATGACGTCACTATTGCAAGGCTCATCAGCAGTTTGTATACGTTAAAGCGAGCCATATGATATTAGAATGATTATTGAGGAGAGACACAGATACTACGTTGCTTACAGTGTGCTGTGAGGGAAGACTGATTTAAGGATTTGGGAGTTGTTGCCTGGAGGGGTGACAAGGAGAAGTCATTGAAGTTCTGTGGTGTGTTTGGAGAACTAGACCAAGTACTTGTTGGTTCCAAACACACATTATTCAGCATCACTAAAGTCTTCTTGCCTCTGAAAGTATCCAGTTGAGTTGATGAAAATATACAGAAGGACATATAAACCAGCTCTACAGTTTGTAAAATGGTCTCCTTAGCAAAGTGAAAGTTATTATTGTTTTAACCCACAGAGCCAGTATCCAATGTTGTGATTAAAGCCTCAGATGTAGTGGAGTTCAACAGCTCTGTCAGTCTGTTCTGCTCCTCCTCTGGCTCCTCCCCCTCTTACCATTGGCTGAAAGGCAGATCTGAGGTCACAGCCAGTGACAATGTTCAGCTTGGTGATGGAGGCTCCACTCTCACCATAGTCAATGTGACCCGCTATGACCAGGGTACATGGAGATGCAATGTGACCAACCCTGTCAGTAATGACATCAGCCAGCCTTTTAACATAACCATCTACTGTGAGTCATCTATATATACCTATTATGTGCATGATGGCAAAGGCTTTCTGGTGATTTTAATGTGGCAACCTTACATGAGGACAGTTTTGTCATGGGTGTTTCTAATGTAGTTATACCTTAGTACTTCATCATGCTGTTGATTACAGCACTTCCTTTAGCACGTATGATTTCTTACAGTTTGATCTTGGTACTGCCTCATATTCCTAATGGCAGAGCTCAACTCTCTAGTGCTGCTGTTTGACTGAGACTCCTGAACTGATTTCCATGAATTGCCTGAATCTGTGCTACAGTTTATCACAATGCAGACTGATGCTCCACTTAGATGTTCTGTTCTCCCTGTGTTGTCAGTCGGACCAGAGACCATGACCATACTGGCACCAGAGATAGCTGAGGTTGGCACCACCACTCTCCTATACTGCAAAGTCAGGTCGGTGCCACCTGCCAAACTCACCTGGCTGTTCAAAGGGGTAGAAACAGGCGTCCATGAAAATGTTTACGTCATTGATGAGACCAGTCACAGTGACAGTGGGGACTACAACTGCACTGCCTCTAATGACCTGACCGGCCACACTCAGAGTTTGACCCACACTCTGACAATAGGAGGTAATTTGGAAGCTTGCTTTGTCTTATCACAACCACACCCAAAATAGCCAGACTACTGCTATCTGAGTTATGCATCTTCAAAATACTGTTGGCTAAAGACTGCTTGATCAAGTGTGTGTATGTGTTTGTGTGTTTTTGCATGTGCTTGTGTGTGTGTGTTTCTGTTTATGCTTTGGGTGTGCGTCTGTGGGAATGTGTGTGTGCATTGGTGTGTACGTCTGTGTGTGTGTGTTACAGATAGGCCCTCCAGCCCAGCATTGAGCCCAGGAGCAGCAGCAGGCATAGCTGTAGCTGTGACGCTGGTTGTGGTGGCCTTAGTTGTGGGCCTCTACTGTGGCCTGACCTACCATCTGTAAGTCTACACTTACGCTCATCACGTTAACTTACTTTGTTTGGGACGTGCTTATTTAAACCTAAATGGAGTCTAAATTAACAGTGGATTTGGACGAGACGACAAACCTTGCGAGACAGCTGAGTAAATAGAATAAAATCACCATCATGACAAAAAATAAATGCAAAACCATTGAGATCCATCTGGGCCTTTGCTTCAAGCTGAGGAGCTGGGGATGAGGGCTTGAGATGCGGGCAAGTTTGAAGTTAGTCAAAAATACATGGTGACAGACAGACAGTTACTTTTTTATCTGTCACTTCAGTCAGTGACAGCGTTTTTTTGTTAAGAAAGCTCTGTTAATTTGACACAGTAACTTTACATTTAACATTCAAGTACTGCAGCACTAAGATTGTCAGCTTGACAGTGCGGCTTGGTGTATTGATGATGTTATCATTCTCTTTATGTTGTTCAGGAACTCGACTAAAGGCTCCTTAGGCACAGGTAAGATCTGGCTCTGTGTCTCCTTATATGAGAACAAGATGACTGTAATAACAGAGTTGTCGGCTCTCTTATTCATGATGTATGAAACTAAAGAGGCAATGCTGTGACTGCAGGTGTTTGTGAGAGTTCACATCTCTCAGTAGGTACTGGGTATATTTTCTCTCTCTGTGTTTGATCCTCCACAGGTAGAGACACAGAGAGGAACCACACCCAGCAGAAAGGAGCCAGCCATGACAGAGGGCATCTTAACCTTCAGTTCAGGTCACATGAACCCAAAATCAAAACCAGCAGAGATCCCCAAGAGAGGAAGAATACCCCAGGTGAGACTTGTAGTCCCCCACATCACCCCTTACAGATCCATAGATTAGAGATAGATAGATTAGATAGATTTGAGATAGATAGATTAGAGACAGGCAGACAGACAGGCAGACAGACAGATAGATAGATATAGATTGGTTGATTTGATTGATCCCTGGACGGAAATTGTTTTCTTTTCTACACACAGATTCTAGAAACTGTGATCAGATCTATGTAAACGTTCCAGGTCCGACAACAAGAGTTGTAGAAGCTCCTCCTGTCCCCCCTACAGTGAGTTTTACTGTTACCTCCTGCATCCTGTTTGTGCAATCAATAATAATCACTGCCTGACTCAAACTTTTGTTTCCATCTTTATGGTCTCACGTCCTTGCCAGGAGTCTGAATATGAAATGCCCAGGTAGGTTACCAGATTTCTCTTGCATAGCAACAGATTTTACTAATGTTATGCTCCTTATTTCTGAATGCATGACTTACTTGCCTACAAACCCTGCCTGTTTTGACTATGCCTTGGAATTCCCTTTTGTAGCATATTTTGGAGTTCTGCTAATACATTTGGGGTTTTATTCTGTAAAAATTGTGACACCTGACTTTGATGGACCCTGGCTCCGCCCATGATACACTGGACCTGTGACTTGCATATGTGTGAGGACTTCATGGGAATTCTTGTGGTCTGAGAAATCCTCATAAATCAGATGCTGTATTCTCAAGTCTTTCATCACCAGTGCATGAAGACCATTCAAATTATATTTAATAATAAAACTCTTTTGTACTTTTTGAAAAGTGTTTTGGGGACTATTACTGTCAACAACATTTGATAACCTATTATTACATAAATTGGTCAATGTTGTGGCTATATTTTGTATTAAACATTTTAATAATGTATTCTAACACGGTACTATCATGGATGTATATGTGGGTACTCATGTGCTCAGGTATGGATCATGGATTTGACCAGAGGAGCTCATTGTGGCTGGTTAAGAACAAGTGTGTGTAGACTGGTACTGTGAAAAAGTAAATGTTGAGACGCTCAAAATGTGCAGGACAACGCTGTGACTAGGTGTCCACTATTCAACACCTACTGTACTGGGATCTTCTGTGGGCCGTGTGTCTACGGTGAGAAAAACATGACTGCATGATTCTCACATCTCATTGATTAGTTATTTTTCTATAGAAAAACTCAGCTAGCCTTTCCGTGTCAGATTGAAGATAAGACCTTCTGTGATAACTGACTACATCTTCACATAATACGTAACAGTTTAACTTGAAAATGCAAAAAGAATACTACATATCTGTGAAATAACTGCAAAACCTATTCAGGAGGCCAATTTTGTTTTATTTATCTGGTGTCTATGGGAGTCAGGTGGCTGAGCGGTGAGGGAATCGGGCTAGTAATCCGAAGGTTGCCAGTTCGATTCCCGGTCAAGCCAACTGTCGTTGTGTCCTTGGGCAAGGCACTTCACCCTACTTGCCTCGGGGGAATGTCCCTGTACTTACTGTAAGTCGCTCTGGATAAGAGCGTCTGCTAAAATGACTAAATGTCTACTTTGATGCACTCTTATAACATTGAAACGAGATCTCACACAACTCATTGAGCAGTCGTTGAGCTTTTATAACATGCTTATGTTCAATTCAACAGTGATATTAATTAATTTATTACATAAGGGACATAAAACTGAACTAGTTTGTGAAATATGACTTGTTAAAAGTGTATGTGAAGCTAATGTACAGTATACACAACTGTAACTGCTTCCAACATCCTATCCTTTATCTTCCTTTCTCCACACAGATTTTTTTTAAAATACTGATTTCTGTACTCTATTGCTATGCTGTCAACATATATTTACTTATTACAGATTTTATGGAAATTATTCTGTTGAAATAAATATAAAACACCATTAAAAAAAAATATAAGTATGAAGTTATTGTTTTCCATGATTTTGTGGTGTTCAAACCTAACCCATTTACTTAACTGAACATGTGGCAAGACAGTGTGTGTGTATTTAAAAAGGTAAAATGAGTTTTTAAAAAGGTATAAGGAGTCAACACTGCACAGCTATACACCTGCCACATTTTAGCTTCATACGATGCCAATTATGAGCCCACGTTGAGCCTCGCCTCAAATTTCACGTTGCAGTGACAGTGAAGGCCTTCTCCAAATACCGTATCCTGGGCTGGGGTACAGGATGGGACCAGGGCTGGGGCACAGGATGGGACCAGGGCTGGGGCACAGGATGGGACCAGGGCTGGGGCACAGGATGGGACCAGGGCTGGGTACCGGTGGCAGGCGGCCGAGACTCCGCGGCAGGAACAGCCTTGGTGGTCTGGGTGCTGGCCGGCTCAACCTCGGGACGAGGTAGGGGCACAGGGCAGGACCGTGGCAGGGGCACAGGGCAGGACCATGGCAGGGGCACAGGGCAGGACCGAGGAAGGGGCACAGGGCAGGACCGTGGCAGGGGCACAGGGCAGGACCATGGCAGGGGCACAGGGCAGGACCATGGCAGGGGCACAGGGCAGGACCGAGGCAGGGGCACAGGGCAGGACCATGGCAGGGGCACAGGGCAGGACCGAGGAAGGGGCACAGGGCAGGACCATGGCAGGGGCACAGGGCAGGACCGAGGCAGGGGCACAGGGCAGGACCGAGGCAGGGGCACAGGGCAGGACCGAGGAAGGGGCACAGGGCAGGACCGTGGCAGGGGCACAGGGCAGGACCGAGGGTGGAGTCACGGTTCGGGCTGGGGCTGGAGCCGGGGTAGGAGCCAGGTCTTGGGGTGGGCCTTCCCCTGCAGACTTCTGGGTCCACCGAAGGCAAGAAGGGTCCCTATGAAAGGGTTGGGGAACTCTCCGCTGGGTCCTTTAATGGTCTTTTCATTCTGTCACACGGAGTGGTGGGGTAGGACCCAAATGCAGGCGTAGCGAGGCATTGTGTTGAACAAAGGGTTTATTTTTAAAAACGAGAAACAGAAAGGGTACTCAAGCTGACAAGACAAAGACTGGACACAAAACAGGAACCTAAATACACAGAACCAAACAAGACACTGGTGGACACAATGAGACTAACGAGAACTGAAACCACTGAACGAGACACAGATGAAGACAATGACAGACAGGGAAACACTAGACATGGATATTTCTTTTTCTTCCCTGTACTCTCTTGCTATGTTGTCAGCGCATATTTACTAATGGCAGATTCTATATTTTATGGAAATTATTCTGTTGAAATAAATATAAAATAGCCTACCATAAATATAATATAGGTATGAAGTAATTGTTTTCCATTATTTTGTCGTTTTCAAACCTAACCCATTTACTTAACTGAACATGTCGCAAGACAGTTTGTGTGTGTATTTAAAGGTATAAGGAGTTTTTCTTTGTTGCGAACAGTCAACACTGCACAGCCACACCTGCCACATATCAGCTTCATACGATGCCAATTATGAGCCCACGTTGAGCCTCGCTTCGAATTGCACGTTGCCATGACAGTGAGGAACTTCTCCAAATATCCCCCAGATAAACGAGCCACTGGCGCATCGTACACAGATCTGCAGGGTGCAGTACATCATAAGAGACACTGGGTAACAGTGTACATCTTTCTACTAAGGTTGAGTCCAGGTTTTGAAAATTGGGTCAGTTATCTTGGTGCTAAAGATTATGTTAAGTTCAGGGTTTTGAGCGTGTTGAGGTAGAACTATCAGTCTTCGGTAACTTGCAGCTGCTTATTGGGACGACTGGCTCAGGTTTAGTCATTAGAGCTCAGCTTTTCATGTGTTCTGGAGATTAACGTATGGAATGGATTCTTCTCATTATTACCATACACTTACATCATTTATAACCCTTATAGGTAAGACTGTTGGTATTTATTTGCTTGAAATTGCTTCAAATACTTTAAACAGAATATTGTCTCTTTGTAGCGGTTTAATACAATCTGGTGCTTAACTGAATGGAAACAACTTTAGTTTGTTGACTACATGAGCATTTTTATTAGGCGAACTGTACTGTTCAACCACTACTGGCTCTTAACTAAAGTTCGCTACGTGACTCGCTGTTCACGATCGTTCATTTCAACACCTCTGAGGCTGCTGGTCCAGAACCAGTGTTTGATCTGTATGGATTGTCAGCTCTGACATTCTGTTACTTGATACAGACTCTATCGAACCCAGTCTGCCTCTATCAGGATTGTTACACGAGCGTTACAGTATCAAACAGAATGTGTTGGTCTATCAAGATTCCATGCTTCTGATCAGCCAAAACGTTACTCACCCAACCAACTGATTTTATAAAGTTTTACTATGAATGTTTGTAATAGTATGATGAACCTGACCTTTAGGAAGTTGTGGCTGTTGTTTAGCAAATTCTATGCACTTTGATGAAAATAGCTCAAATCTTAATGGTTTCACTCAACTGAAAAACTCGCACATATAATTAAACCAGAATGCATGTAACTGTAATAATATAAACCAAAACGGTGTTTGTCTCCTCCAGGGTTGTGTTATGGAGACAGAGTTTTGCCAGATACTCTGTTTGGAGCAGTAAAAGGGAATGTGATTTTCACTACAACCCTTACCCCAACAAACACCCCCCAGGTCGCTATATCCTGGTCTGTAAATGATACCAATATCCTCAAGTTTGCAAATAATGCAAATAAGGTTTCACAAGCATATAAAGGCAGAGTCACTCTGTACAATTTCACTGGATCTCTGGAGCTCAGGAATCTAGCCTTGAATGACAATGGAAAGTATTCAGTGAGCATCGTAACTCAGGATATAACAACACTGAAGGGAAGTATGGAGCTGCATGTGCTGGGTGAGTTCTCTGTAACAACAAAAGGGTCAGATGGCTGAGCGGTTAGGGAGTCGGGCTATTAAGCAGAAGGTTGTTGGTTCGATTCCCAGCTGTGCCAAATGACGTTGTGTCCTTGGGCAAGGCACTTCACCCTACTTGCCTCGGGGAGAATGTCCCTGTACTTACTGTAAGTCACGCTGGATAAGAGCGTCTGCTAAATGTAACAAGATCTTGTAAATGACGTCACTATTGCAAGGCTCATCAACAGTTTGTATACGTTAAAGCGAGCCATATGATATTAGAATGATTATTGAGGAGAGACACAGATACTACGTTGCTTACAGTGTGTTGTGAGGGAAGACTGATTTAAGGATTTGGGAGTTGTTGCCTGGAGGGGTGACAAGGAGAAGTCATTGAATTTCTGTGGTGTGTTTGGAGAACTAGACCAAGTACTTGTTGGTTCCAAACACACATTATTCAGAATCACTAAAGTCTTTTTGCCTCTGAAAGTATCCAGTTGAGTTGATAAAAATATACAGAAGGACATCTAAACCAGCTCTACAGTTTGTAAAATGGTGTCCTGAGCAAAGTGAAAGTTATTATTGTTTTAACCCACAGAGCCAGTCTCCAATGTTGTGATTAAAGCCTCAGATGTAGTGGAGTTCAACAGCTCTGTCAGTCTGTTCTGCTCCTCCTCTGGCTCCTCCCCCTCCTACCATTGGCTGAATGGTAGCTCTGAGGTCACAGCCAGTGACAATGTCCAGCTTGGTGATGGAGGCTCCACTCTCACCATAGTCAATGTGACCCGCTATGACCAGGGTCCATGGAGATGCAATGTGAACAACCCTGTCAGTAATGACATCAGCCAGAGTTTTAACATAACCATCTACTGTAAGTCGACTACATATACCAATTATGTGAATTATGGTGAAGGCTTTCAGGTGATTTTAATGTGGCAACCTTACATGAGGACAGTTTTGTCAAGGGTGTTTCTCCTGTAGTTATACCTTAGTACTTCATCATCCTGTTGACTAGTGCATTTCCTGTGTTCATAGCACATGTGTATGATTTCTCACAGTATGATTGCTCATAGTTTGGTGTTATGGTTAATTGCTGTAGTATTAATTACTGTAGCTGTTCTCTCACACTGACATCTCCTTGGGGCTCGGTCTTGGCACTGCCTCTTATTGCTAATGGCAGAGCTTCCCTCTCTAGTGCTGCTGTTTGACTGAGACTCTGCATTGCAGATGGTCCTGAGGACACAGAGGTGGAGGTGAATCCTCCAGGTGGACTGTATGTTGCAGGGTCAGCCCTCAGTCTGTCCTGCTCCGCTCACTCCAAGCCTGATGCTCAGTATTACTGGTTCCTGAATGGAACACAGCTGTCCAATGATGGACCAGAGCTCCAACTGGTGAACATTCAGACCAATCAGAGTGGGAGTTACATCTGTCAGGCCTTTAACACCAGAACACTGAGACAGGTGTCATCTGAGCCATCAATCATCTCTGTATGGGGTAAGTGAGAGATGTTAGACTGTGGAAACTGGCATTGTGGAAAAGACCCACAACTACAATTCAGAACTTACACTCTAGCCTCTAACCCAAAACCATGAAAAACAGCCCTTGGTGTTATTGACTTGATGATGCCCCCATGCACAAAGTGGAATGGAAGCTGGAATGTTTCAATTGGAAAGCCTTTCCAGAAAAGTGAGGTAACTAAGAGGTAACTAATTCTACATTAGAAGTTCTCCCCAAAAGGTGTCCATTTCCTGAGCGGTGTCCACAAACTATAAGATGGAGGGATCGATGGTAGATCGGTAGATAGAAAGATAGGTAGATCGATAATCTCACTTGTCAAATTTGTGAAAATATATCACACACACAACTATATATCATGACACACAACTATATATATCCACTGAACCCAA
The DNA here is from genome assembly GCF_038355195.1 of Osmerus mordax. Classification (NCBI taxonomy): domain Eukaryota; kingdom Metazoa; phylum Chordata; class Actinopteri; order Osmeriformes; family Osmeridae; genus Osmerus; species Osmerus mordax. The sequence goes on from NC_090055.1 coordinate 3,076,477, forward strand.
CGATGCAACGGCCATCAATTCCATTACCAACTGCCTGTTGGCAATAAACAAATGGATGAATGATAACTTTCTTAAATTAAATGAAGACAAAACCGAAGTCCTACTATGTGGCCCCAAATCCAAAAGAGAGATTCTTATTAAGAATCTTGGAGGCTTAACCCCCTGTCTTAAACCAGAGGTGACGAGTCTCGGTGTAATCCTGGACTCAGATTTTAATTTCAACTCTCACATTAATAAAGTGACCAAAACAGCTTTCTTTCACCTGAGGAATATAGCAAAGGTACGACCATTCATAAACCAAAATGATGCAGAGAAGTTAATTCATGCTTTTATATCCAGCCGGCTGGACTACTGTAACGCACTTTTCACTGGTCTTCCCAAGAAAACCACTGAAAGACTACAGCTCATTCAAAATTCTGCAGCTAGATTATTAACCAAAACTAAAAGGAGAGAACACATTAGTCCTGTCCTAGCTACTTTACACTGGCTCCCTGTTACCTTCAGAATTGACTTTAAGGTCCTTTTCCTCACATACAAAGCTCTACACGGACAAGGACCTAGCTACATTGCTAACTCCTTTATAAACTACACACCAGCTAGAACACTGCGATCATCAAATGCAGGCCTATTAGAGGTCACCAGAAGCAGTCATAAGAAGATTGGTGATTCGGCCTTTGTCAATTACGCCCCAAAACTATGGAACAAATTACCCATAAATATTAGGGAAGCAAACACTCTAGACATTTTTAAAAGACAGCTTAAAACCTACCTTTTTACCGAAGCATTTAAGTAATTTTATCTCAAAAGGGTTTTCCTACTTTTTAAAGTTGTTTTCTCTCTTGAACAGAGATCTTATTGGGATTTTTATTTTTGTTTGAATTGTTTATCACTTGTATTATTGTTTTTATTGATTTTATGTAAAGCACCTTGAGCTACAATTCTTGTATGAAATGTGCTATATAAATAAAGTCTTACTACTTACATACTTTCGCACCCTTTAAACATTTATTCTGTCTCTCTACAGAAAAAGTAGCTATTGTGTGCATGCATCTGATTCCATGGTTGTATTTTAGTTCAATTCCAGTCGAACTAAACAGTAGAGCAAGGTAACCCTTGGCAGTGTTTGCACATTATCTACTGTATCAAACTGTTATCACTGTGTTTATACATACAGTACATGTAACAACCAAGGTCAGTACTTCATAATTCTTGTAAAATAGTTGCATGTAAGAGACACTTTCACCCAACCTCAACCACATTAATCAGTAAAGTAAAGTAATTGTCCCTGACTGTTTGTGTAATAACTGTAGCTGTAGCCCAGCGTCTCTGATGCCTGTGTGGTTCTTCTCTGTCTCTTCACCTGAGGGTTCTGTAACAGAGAGCGGACTGTCAGGTGGTGCCATCGCTGGGATTGTGATTAAAGTTTTGGTGATTGTCGGAGTGGCAGTCTGTTTGACTGTGTATTTTATCAAGAAGAAGGAGTAAGTCAAAACATATTTCACATGAAGAAGGTGTCTGGTTGCTAATGTAGTGTTATAATGTCTTCCTGAAGTAAATTAACTTAAATCAGCCTTGCATATACAAGATGTTTACAAAGCCAGTGTGAAAGACTCTTTAATGTCAAGGGGAGTGGAAGGAATCACATGCAGGGGATGTCAAAAATAAGAGTTCTTTAATCAGGTCTCCAAGAGAAAAAAAACAAGGAATTCAAACTGGGATCAAAATATATAAATCTCTAGGTTATCCTTAAAAAATAAGTGCAAACAAACTGAAAGCTCGGGGATATTCCAAATAATAATCCAGACACGAGAAGTCGGACACCATCCCGGCCGTCACCGGAGTTCTGCAAAACAATCTGACAAAGAGAATGTTTAAATGGAGAAACCAACAGCAACAGGTGTACATTATAAGAGTAACGAGGTCATGAGCAGTCACAGTGACACACATACAGAGGGGGAGGGAGGCTGTAGAACCATGACATTTAATCTGTGGCAGTAATAGTTACATTTACATTTAGTCATTTAGCAGACGCTCTTATCCAGAGCGACTTACAGTAAGTACAGGGACATTCCCCCGAGGCAAGTAGGGTGAAGTGCCTTGCCCAAGGACACAACGTCAGTTGGCATGACCGGGAATCGAACTGGCAACCTTCGGATTACTAGCCCGATTCCCTCACCGCTCAGCCACCTGACTAGTTATTTCAGTGTGAAGAAAAACAAAGGAGAGGATTCTTGTAGAGGAGAGACAGGAGGTGCAGGGAGCCAGAAGAGAATGAAACAAGACCAGAACATGAATACACACCCAGGGAAACAGACAGAGCACACTAGGGCAGGGAAAATGTTACATATAACATTCAAGTACTGCAGCACTAAGACTGTCAGCTTGACAGTGCAGCTTGGTATATTGATGATGTTTTCATTCTCTTTATGTTGTTCAGGAACTCGACTAAAGGCTCCTTAGGCGCAGGTAAGATCTGGCTCTGTGTCTCCTTATATGAGAACAAGATGACTGTAATAACAGAGTTGTCTGCTCTCTTATTCATGATGTATGAAACTAAAGAGGCAATGCTGTGACTGCAGGTGTTTGTGAGAGTTCACATCTCTCAGTAGGTACTGGGTATATTTACTCTCTGTCTTTGATCCTCCACAGGTAGAGAAACAGAGAGGAAACACACCCAGCAGAAAGAAGCCAGCCATGTCAGAGGGCATGATAACCTTCAGTTCAGGTCACATGAACCCCAAACCAAACCCAGCAGAGATCCCCAAGAGAGGAAGAATACCCCAGGTGAGACTTGTAGTACCCCACGTCATCCTTTACAGATAGAAAGATAGATTAAAGATATATTAGAGATAGATAGATTAGAGATAGATAGACAGACAGACAGGGCTGCGTTTCCCGATAACAATGGATCGTAGCTGTTACGAGGGTTCTCTACGATCAAAATAACGATCCATCATTATTTCTTACGTGCGTTTCCCGAACATGCTCGTTAGGAGAACCATCGTACGTGTCTCTTAAGTTCCACTAACAAGACGCTGTCCATTGTACTGAAATTTGATTCTTCTTACGCAACTTTAAGACGTTAAATTAAAACGTTAACCAAAATAATTGACAAATTACGGTACACAAAAAATATTTTCTGTCGCTACAGAAAACGTTTTACATTTATTATAGGCTACTTATTTTAGTACTTTTCAATGTACATTGTATGATGCTACATGAAGGCAAAGACAATAAAGTGAACGTGCAAACTGTGCTGCATCTGAGTTTTACACCGGTGTCAGAACCCTGACACCGGATGCTAAATAGCGACACAGGATGCTAAATACCAAGAGGAAGTCTTGGAAATTGGCCACAAATGACATTGTGACAAATGACAAACACATAAGTAATGAATACCCCATGTCTTCAACATGGAATCATTGTTTCTGACATGAATAATCAACTCTAATTGATGGTTGATCAATTATACTAATTATGAGTGTAAGATATGTCAGATGACATCATGATATCATGATGCTCCTGAACCACATAGAAGCAGACCTGCAGAGGCTAACAAGGAGGTCCTTGCACTGACCCCTGCAACCCAACTACTGGCAGTGTAAGGTTCTATGCCACTGGCAGTTTTCTGGAGGTTCTTGGAGATGGACATGGGCTTTCCAAGGCCTCAGTGTCAAGATCTGTGCAGGATGTCACAACTGCATTTCTTTGCCAATCCCCCACAACCAGAGGGGACAAGTCTGCGGTGCAGGACTTAGGCTATCTTCAATGGCTTTTATGATTTTTGTATGAGTTTTCACTCCCTCCCAGCCCCTTCACCCTGTGTGACTTCCCAGTCAACACTGTGGAGTCCTTCAATTTTCTGGGCGCTACCATCTCCCAACATCAGGCTCGGCTCTGCCACCAGCCTCTTCATCCACCGGGTTTGGCGTGCTACCAGCCCTATAATAAACATCTTCAACGTTCAATTGTTGTTGTGTTATTGCACTCGTAAAAGCGTTTCGTTAATGCATTTCTAGTTACTATTGCACATTACAACAGCCATATTTAAATGTTATAGTATTTTGAATAAGACACTTGAATAAGGCACTTAAGATTGTATGATTCACTAACATATATCCCAGTTCCAGCGTAACTGGTGTAAAAAGAGAAGCAAAATAATCTTATTTTCCATCGGAAGTAACTTTCAGCATTAGTCTAATGTAGTTTTCATGGTCGGCCTACGTGTGTCTCCACTGAGTCTCTTTGCTTACGATGCACTTAGCGATCTACGACTGCTCTGGAGCTCTCGTTAATCCATGAGCATTTTCAATTGTCTCTTTAGCCACGATGGCTTCGGGAAACAGCCCGTACAACTAAGATCCATCGACTCTACGATCAATTTAGGCTTACGATGCTTTCAGGAACCCCACCCCAGATTGGTTGATTGGTTAATTGATTTGATTGATCCCGGGAGGGAAATTGTTTTGTTTTTTACACACAGATTCTAGAAACTGTGATCAGATCTATGAAAACGTTCCAGATCCGACAACAAGAGTTGTAGAAGCTCCTCCTGTCCCCCCTACAGTGAGTTCTACTGTCACCTCCTGCATCCTGTTTGTTTGATAGATAATAATCACTGCCTGACTCAAACTCTCGTTTCCATATTTATGGTCTCACGTCCTCGCCAGAAGTCTGAATATGAAATGCCCAGGTAGGTTACCAGATTTCTCTAGCATAGCAACAGAGATAACTCTGACATACCAGAATGAACCTGGAGACTGAATTACTGTACCTAGTTCCAGTACTGCATACTGCCCTTGCACCCCTCACCCTCTTTACCTCTCTGTCTCTCTCTCCCAGTTAATACCAGCCCGGCGTGTTCCCACCCCATCCTCACGGTTGGTTCTGGACAGCACCCATGGTTCTGGTTGCCTGAGTCACCTCTTCTCTATAATAGGGGGTTTGGGACCCCCCTGAACCTTATCCTGAACATGTACCTACTATATGTCGTTATTTTACTAATGTTACGCTCCTTATTTCTGATATCACTACTTGCTTGCCTACAAACCCTGCCTGTTTTGACTATGCCTTGGAATTCCCTTTTGTACCGTATTTTGGAGTTCTGCTAATAAATTTGGGTTTTTATTCTGTAAAAATCGTGACACCTGACTTTGATGGACCCTGGCTCCGCCCATGATATCTTGGACCTGTGACTTGCATATGTGTGAGGACTTCATGGGAATTCTTGTGGTCTGAGAAATACTCATAAATCAGATGCTGTATTCTCAAGTCTTTCATCACCAGTGCATGAAGACCATTCAAATTATATTTAATAATAAAACTCTTTTGCACTTTTTGAAAAGTGTTTTGGGGACTATTACTTTCAACAACATTTGATAACCTATTATTACATAAATTGGTAAATGTTGTGGCTACGTTGCAGTGACAGTGAGGAACTTCTCCAAATACCGTATCCTAGGCTGCGGCACAGGATGGGACCAGGGCAGGGGCACAGGGCAGGACCGTGGCAGGGGCACAGGGCAGGACCGAGGCAGGGGCACAGGGCAGGACCGAGGCAGGGGCACAGGGCAGGACCGTGGCAGGGGAACAGGGCAGGACCGAGGAAGGGGCACAGGGCAGGACCGTGGCAGGGGCACAGGGCAGGACCGAGGGTGGAGTCACGGTTCGGGCTGGGGCTGGAGCCGGGGTAGGAGCAAGGTCTTGGGGTGGGCCTTCCGCTGCAGACTTCTGGGTCCACCGAAGGCAAGAAGGGTCCCTATGAAAGGGTTGGGGAACTCTCCGCTGGGTCCTTTAATGGTCTTTTCATTCTGTCACACGGAGTGGTGGGGTAGGACCCAAATGCAGGTGTAGCGAGGCATTGTGTTGAACAAAGGGTTTATTTTCAAAAACGAGAAACAGAAAGGGTACTCAAGCTGACAAGACAAAGACTGGACACAAAACAGGAACCTAAATACACAGAACCAAACAAGACACTGGTGGACACAATGAGACTAACGAGAACTGAAACCACTGAATGAGACACAGGTGAAGACAATGACAGACAAGGAAACACTAGACATGGATATTTCTTTTTCTTCCCTGTACTCTCTTGCTATGTTGTCAGCGCATATTTACTAATTACAGATTCTATATTTTATGGAAATTATTCTGTTGAAATAAATATAAAATAGCCTACCATAAATATAATATAGGTATGAAGTAATTGTTTTCCATTATTTTGTCGTTTTCAAACCTAACCCATTTACTTAACTGAACATGTCGCAAGACAGTTTGTGTGTGTATTTAAAGGTATAAGGAGTTTTTCTTTGTTGCGAACAGTCAACACTGCACAGCCACACCTGCCACATTTCAGCTTCATACGATGCCAATTATGAGCCCACGTTGAGCCTCGCTTCGAATTGCACGTTGCCATGACAGTGAGGAACTTCTCCAAATATCCCCCAGATAAACGAGCCACTGGCGCATCGTACACAGATCTGCAGGGTGCAGTACATCATAAGAGACACTAGGTGACAGTGTACATCTTTCTACTAAGGTTGAGTCCAGGTTTTGAAAATTGGGTCAGTTATCTTGGTGCTAAAGATTATGTTAAGTTCAGGGTTTTGAGCGTGTTGAGGTAGAACTATCAGTCTTCGGTAACTTGCAGCTGCTTATTGGGACGACTGGCTCAGGTTTAGTCATTAGAGCTCAGCTTTTCATGTGTTCTGGAGATTAACGTATGGAATGGATTCTTCTCATTATTACCATACACTTACATTATTTATAACCCTTATAGGTAAGACTGTTGGTATTTATTTGCTTGAAATTGCTTCAAATACTTTAAACAGAATATTGTCTCTTTGTAGCGGTTTAATACAATCTGGTGCTTAACTGAATGGAAACAACTTTAGTTTGTTGACTACATGAGCATTTTTATTAGGCGAACTGTACTGTTCAACCACTACTGGCTCTTAACTAAAGTTCGCTACGTGACTCGCTGTTCACGATCGTTCATTTCAACACCTCTGAGGCTGCTGGTCCAGAACCAGTGTTTGATCTGTATGGATTGTCAGCTCTGACATTCTGTTACTTGATACAGACTCTATCGAACCCAGTCTGCCTCTATCAGGATTGTTACACGAGCGTTACAGTATCAAACAGAATGTGTTGGTCTATCAAGATTCCATGCTTCTGATCAGCCAAAACGTTACTCACCCAACCAACTGATTTTATAAAGTTTTACTATGAATGTTTGTAATAGTATGATGAACCTGACCTTTAGGAAGTTGTGGCTGTTGTTTAACAAATTCTATGCACTTTGATGAAAATAGCTCAAATCTTAATGGTTTCACTCAACTGAAAAACTCGCACATATAATTAAACCAGAATGCATGTAACTGTAATAATATAAACCAAAACTGTGTTTGTCTCTTCCAGGGTTGTGTTATGGAGACAGAGTTTTGCCAGATACTCTGTTTGGAGCAGTAGAAGGGAATGTGACTTTCACTACAACCCTTACCCCAACAAACACCCCCCAGTTCACTATATCCTGGTCTGTAAATGGTACCAATATCCTCACGTTTGCAAATAATGCAAATAAGGTTTCACCAGCGTATCAAGGCAGAGTCACTCTGGACAATTTCACTGGATCTCTGGAGCTCAGGAATCTAGCCTTGAATGACAGTGGAACGTATTCAGTGAGCATCGTAACTCAGGATATAACAACACTGCAGGGAAGTATGGAGCTGCATGTGCTGGGTGAGTTCTCTGTAACAACAAAAGGGTCAGGTGGCTGAGCGGTTAGGGAGTCGGGCTATTAAGCAGAAGGTTGTTGGTTCGATTCCCAGCTGTGCAAAATGACGTTGTGTCCTTGGGCAAGGCACTTCACCCTACTTGCCTCGGGGAGAATGTCCCTGTACTTACTGTAAGTCATGCTGGATAAGAGCGTCTGCTAAATGTAACAAGATCTTGTAAATGACGTCACTATTGCAAGGCTCATCAACAGTTTGTATACGTTAAAGCGAGCCATATGATATTAGAATGATTATTGAGGAGAGACACAGATACTACGTTGCTTACAGTGTGCTGTGAGGGAAGACTGATTTAAGGATCTGAGAGTTGTTGCCTGGAGGGGTGACAAGGAGAAGTCATTGAAGTTCTCTGGTGTGTTTGGAGAACTAGACCAAGTACTTGTTGGTTCCAAACACACATTATTCAGTATCACTAAAGTCTTCTTGCCTCTGAAAGTATCCAGTTGAGTCAAAAATATACAGAAGGACATCTAAACCAGCTCTACAGTTTGTAAACTGGTCTCCGTAGCAAAGTGAAAGTTATTATTGTTTTAACCCACAGAGCAAGTCTCCAATGTTGTAATTAAAGCCAGTGCCTCAGATGTAGTGGAATTCAACAGCTCTGTCAGTCTGTCCTGCTCCTCCTCTGGCTCCTCCCCCTCCTACCATTGGCTGAATGGCAGCTCTGAGGTCACAGCCAGTGACAATGTCCAGCTTGATGATGGAGGCTCCACTCTCACCATAGTCAATGTGACCCGCTATGACCAGGGTCCATGGAGATGCAATGTGACCAACCCTGTCAGTAATGACATCAGCCAGAGTTTTAACATAACCATCTACTGTAAGTTGACTACATATACCAATTATGTGAATTATGGTGAAGGCTTTCAGGTGATTTTAATGTGGCAACCTTACATGAGGACAGTTTTGTCAAGGGTGTTTCTCCTGTAGTTATACCTTAGTACTTCATCATCCTGTTGACTAGTGCATTTCCTGTGTTCATAGCACATGTGTATGATTTCTCACAGTATGATTTCTCATAGTTTGGTGTTATGGTTAATTGCTGTAGTATTAATTACTGTAGCTGTTCTCTCACACTGACATCTCCTTGGGGCTTGGTCTTGGCACTGCCTCTTATTGCTAATGGCAGAGCTTCCCTCTCTAGTGCTGCTGTTTGACTGAGACTCTGCATTGCAGATGGTCCTGAGGACACAGTGATGGAGGTGAATCCTCCAGGTGGACTGTATGTTGCAGGGTCAGCCCTCAATCTGTCCTGCTCTGCACACTCCAAGCCTGTTGCTAAGTATTACTGGTTCCTGAATGGAACACAGCTGTCCAATGACGGACCAGAGCTCCAAGTGGTGAACATTCAGACCAATCAGAGTGGGAGTTACATCTGTCAGGCCTTTAACACCAAAACACTGAGACAGGTGTCATCTGAGTCATCAATCATCTCTGTATGGGGTAAGTGAGAGATGTTAGACTGTGGAAACTGGCATTGTGGAAAAGACCCACAGCTACAGTGCAGAACTTGATTTATGGGCTTTTGCATGATGTTTGGATTTACATTTACATTTAGTCATTTAGCAGACGCTCTTATCCAGAGCGACTTACAGTAAGTACAGGGACATTCCCCAGAGGCAAGTAGGGTGAAGTGCCTTGCCCAAGGACACAACGTCAGTACGCATGACCGGGAATCAAACTGGCAACCTTCGGATTACTAGCCCGATTCCCTAACCACTCAGCCACCTGACTCCTGGATACACAAATGTTGTTCCTCTTTGCATCAGCTACATATATACTGCATATACTGTAGCCTGAACTTGTTTATCCCATGTTGATGACTGTGGATGGTGCTCATTGTGAGACTGTCTGGACAGTTGGAAGTCAGTTTCCACACAATGGAACATTGCTGTCAGATGAGGGTTTAGTACGCAGATTGGTGAATATTCATGAATGGGTGAATATGCGTTTGTGTAGACTGTGATATCCAGTGATCCAGAGCCTTGTGATATCAGTCATCTAAACCCTTAGGTATCTCTATGGGGTTCAATCAGATTGTTTACGATATTTTATAAGAAATACTTTGTCTGTGGGCATAATGGATGCTGATGTTTTTCCAGTCAGACAACACATGTTCTAAATAATCCTATAGATTATTTCTCATTTGTTTTACTGTAAAACTGATGTTATGTAATGTAATGGACCTGATTAAGGGATATTGGCATGCCCCTTTTCTGAATGCACCAATGAGATGTCTGCTAACGTTATGCCTGTTTTATTATTATTTTAGACATACATACAGACAGGCTGATACACCATACTTGACAACACATTTCTGTATTGACCTCACTTTGTGCATCCAGGCATTATTAAGCCCAGAGAAAAACGAGCCTTCCCAAAATTGTTACCACAAAGTTTGAAGCACAGAATTGTCTAAAATGACAATTATCATTACGCTTTGGCACTACAGTAATAGTTCCACTAGTGGGACTAAGGCCTCTAACCCAAAACCATAAAAACAGCCCTTGGTGTTATTGACTTGATGATGCCCCCATGCACAAAGTGAGTGGCATCCACAAACTATAAGATGGAGGAATGGATGGATGGTAGATAGGTAGATAGAAAGATAGGTAGATAGATAATCCCACATGTCAAATTTGTGAACATCTATCATACTTTCGTACCCTTTAAACATGTATTCTGTCTCTCTACAGAAAAAGTAGCTAATGTCAGCATTAACCCACCAAGCCAGCCAATCATAGAGGGGATGTCTGTCCAGCTGACCTGTGCTGCTGCTGGCTCCATCAGCACCAGAGAGTGGATGAAGGACGGTGTGCCTCTCTCTCCCAGCGACAGAGTCAGCCTCTCTGGGGACAACAAGATAGTCTCTATAAGTCCTGTGAACAAACAGGACAATGGTGTTTACCTTTGTCGAGTCACAAACCCTTTGAGCTCTCAAGATGCTAAATACAATATGATTGTAAACCGTAAGTAATCAGATACACCACTATTGTGTGCATGCATCTGATTCCATGGTTGTACTTTAGTTTAATTCCAGTCTAACTAAACAGTAGAGCAAGGTAACCCTTGATAGTGTTTGCACATGATCTACTGTATCAAACTGTTATCACTGTGTTTATACATACAGTAGATGGAACCACCAAGGTCAGTACTGCATAATACTTGTAAAATAGTTGCATGTAAGAGACACTTCCACCCAACCTCAACCATATTAATCCCATGATTACATGAATCTGTGTTGCAGATGGACCTGATAGTGTCACAATCAAAGGTCCTCTTAAAATAGAGGTTGGACAGAAGTTCACCTTAACCTGTTTGGCTGATTCTACACCGACCGCTAACTACAGCTGGACGGTCAATGGGACAGGGCGGCCTGGACAGTCACAAGAGTTCACCATAGAGAATATCCAATACAAGGATAGTGGCACCTACAACTGCACTGCATCCAATGACATCACTGGACGCAGTGAGCATGCTGTCCACACATTGAAAGTAAAAGGTAAAGTTAAAAAAGCAAATATATGGCCAATAGCAATTAGGGTTAGGTTCAATCTAAATTAAGTATACAAATGGAAGTTATGGAGTATGAACAGACAAAACACACTACATGGCACTCTAATGAAAGTACAGTAATCGTCCCTGACTGTTTGTGTAATAACTGTAGCTGTAGTCCAGCGTCTCTGATGCCTGTGTGGTTCTTCTCTGTCTCTTCAGCCGAGGGTTCTTTAACAGAGAGCGGACTGTCAGGTGGTGCCATCGCTGGGATTGTGATTGCTGTTTTGGTGCTTGTCGGAGTGGCAGTCTGTTTGACTGTGTGTTTTATCAAGAAGAAGGAGTAAGTAAAAACATATTTCACATGAAGGTGTCTGGTTGCTAATGTAGTGTTATAATGTTTTCCTGACAAGTAAATTAACTTGAATTAGCCTTGGATATACAAGATGTTTACAAAGCCAGTGTGAAAGACTTTAATCTGTGTCAGTAATTGTTATTTCAGTATGAAGAAAAACAAAGGATATTGTCTAATGGGGAACTGGTTCTAAAAGTAACTCATTGTAGTTTGCTGTGGTTAATCATTTGCCATTTGTAATATAAGAGATACAACCAAAGGTCAACCAAACAAGGAAACGAAAAACACATCAAAACTGTGGGATTTTCTTTGACTGCCCTTGATGTGTTGAATGAAACTCAGAGTCTGAAACTAAATCAAGTATTTGATTAGAGTTAGGCATCAAGCCAAAAGCAATTGAAGTAAAAGTTAGTAATCACCCAATGACTGAGAAAGAGAGAGTGAGAGAGAAGTATTTGACGTAAGTCATTGTTACTCATGCTCAGTTGTTACTGATTAGCAAAGCAAATGACCTGTTTCACATTTTCCCCGGTGAGAAAACTTAAAGTGTAAAAACCTACACATCACATCACAGTTATATGAAAAATAGTTTATATTGTAGTAGACTAGATGACAGCAAGGGGAAGGGGAACTTTTCCATCCCACAAGGGGAAATTCATGTGGTCATACACGTTTACAACACAGAGGTACACAACACACAAACAAAAAAAAACACATCCCCACTCACGTCAACAGGATATCCTGTGCAATGCAAGCTAGCAACATAAAGTACAGTGCCTAACCTAATGATTATTATTCCTTTTACTGACCACAACTTTATTTATATTAATTAGTTTATTCAACAACACATCCTCACATGGCAGAAGCGCTAGCAGTCGTAAGTAGCGTACAGAATGTCTCGGTGTTCCGCCTGTCTGTGGCTGTCTGAGGTGTGTCGTTTGTTGGGTGTTTGTTGGGTGTTTGTTGGGTGTTTGTCTGTATATAGAGGTTGTGGGGTTGTATGTATCTGTGTCCTACAATATTTCTAACCTATGGCTTGATTTGGCATTGGACTGAAATGATTGAATGGGAATGATGATGGCACAACATGGGATGGAATGAGTCTTCGAGTATTGTCTCCCTAACCTTGTATCACATAGTCGATAACACTCTTTCAACCATTTAAACAGAAAAAGATTATCCTGTCTGATTGAGTACATGCATGTGGGTTTAACCGTCTCTGGCCCTCACTAATCTTATCGTTCTAATCATGAGTGTACGGTTAATAAGTACACATGTACAAGTGTTCACTAACTACAATAACATCTGTCAAAACATTTATTAATGCAAAATATATAATAAAAACTATGCAAAGGATATTCTCTAACAGATTCAATGTCTTGACTCTGAACTCAGCAGGTGCTGGCTATAACAATGGCGGAGGCCCAGCAGACCAGGTACTATTCTTTATTGACCTCATTGGGTTTCTACCTGAAATTTCTACCTCAAATATAGTATGTTTACGGTATGTCGAACCTCCTAAGTGGGCAGTAGAATTTGTGACTTGTTTATTCAACAACCTCACTAGTGCTGTATCTTATCATAGCTTGGATATCAGATCAGACATCAAGTATTATGGGAAGTTAGGAGAAACAAGGCAAAAGGATAAAGCCCTTATGGGAATATGACCACAACAGATGTTTCATAAGTGTAATTAAACAGCCATCTTCAATATAGCCATCATCGAGATACCGTAAGACATGGATTGCGCCATAGGACCAAAGCAATGGTAGAAATAATGGTTGAGGCAGTCGAATCTTTACAGCAGAATGTGATCCAGAAAGCTTTTATGAGGTAATTATTTCCCAGACTTTGACCTCTCAGCAGTGTCATCACAGGGGCCCGTAAGTAATTCAGGGCAGATAGGATTCCTCTTTCCTGTAAAGGTAGAAAGCAGACGTTGCACCAGGAAGAGAAACACTCAATCATAGTTGGAATTTCGGTAACGCGCCAACATGCTAGCTACAGTAGCGTCATTGACTGAGCCTGTTGACTCTCAAATATGTCTCAATGTTGATTGAAGGAAAATAATTGATATGATATATTCAAAATATTGGACTTGACCTTCTCTTCCTGGGAATACAACCCAAGAACATGTTCTACAAGTAACCTGTTAAGGCTGCCTGCTTCAATAGACCTACTATAACACATACTTCAGTTTCGAATGTTTATTTTCGTCTACGGTGAGAAAAACATGAGAGCGCATCATTTTCACATCTCATTGCTCTTCTTCTATAGAATTACTCGGCTGGCCTTTCCATGTCAGATTGAAGATAAGCTCTTCTGTTATAACTGACTACATCTTCACAAAATACGTAACAGTTTAACTTCAAAATGCAAACAGGATACTACATAGCTTGTGAAATAACTGCAATCCATATTCAGGAAGCCGAATTACAAAATAGATAATGGTGTCTACTTTTATGCACTCTTATAACGTTGAAACAAGATCTCACACAAGCATGGCATTACAGTCATTAAGCATCGTTGAGCTTTCTGCTCACTTTAGCAAGGTGACATTAAGTATTTTATTTCATAAGGGACAATGGAAATAAAACTGAAAACTAGTTTGTGAAATAGTTAAAAGTATATATGTATGTGAAGCTAACATGCAGTATACACAATTGTACTTGCTTCCAACATCTTTCTCCATACAGTAGCCTTCATACCAACACCATTCTCTCTCTGTCCCCTTCCAAGGATCTGCACTATGCGGATGTATCCCATTTCCGTAAGAAGGACGGAGGGTCCGTGCAGTTAGGGAACCAGGCTGCGCCTGTAGAGTCTACTGATTACGCTGAGGTCAGAGTGAACGGGAAGCCACCTTCCTATACAGCCCACCTGCAGAACTCCCCGTCGAAGAGGCCCAGTGCTCAGCCCGGTGGCCCCACCCCACCCTCCATCTACTCAGAGGTTCGAAACAACTGAGCGTGTTCGACTTGTCACTCCACCACTGTGTATCCGGAAAGACCTGGCTCGACCCTCCTAGGACCCAACCAGGCCAGATCTCTGCGACTCCACATCTCGATACACAACCTGGACAATGGCCGTTTCGGCTGTACTTGCAGAATTGTGGACTGACAGAGACCTTATACCTTTAGCTATCCCTGTTTAGAAAACCAACTAGCAATTCATTTACATTACATTTACATTTAGTCAGAGCGACTTACAGTAAGTACAGGGACATTCCCCCCCGAGGCAAGTAGGGTGAAGTGCCTTGCCCAAGGACACAACGTAATTTTGCACGGCCAGGAATCGAACTGGCAACCTTCAGATTACGAGCCTGATTCCCTAACCGCTCACCCACCTGACTCCCATTCAGCAGTTAGCGGGTACTGTAAGGTGTTCTATATTTCCAAGGCTTAAGGGGAAGTGCTATGTACATGATTGCTCTGATTCATTGAATGTATTGCATGGAGATTTGCACTATGTTAATGTAAACTACATGGCAAAAAAAAATTGTCCTTTGTATGTAATACAAATTTTACTATAAATGTGTATGTGGATACTGTTTTTGGATATTTAATTAATAAATGTGCCTGGTTTTCAGAGTCTCTCAGTTTGATTTACATGTTGTTGTTTATACGCCCACACATCCACACTCCAATACACAATAATACTACATTACATTACATTTACATTTAGTCATTTAGCAGACTCTCTTATCCAGAGCGACTTACAGTAAGTACAGGGACATTCCCCCTGAGGCAAGTAGGGTGAAGTGCCTTGCCCAAGGACACAACGTCATCTTGCACGGCCGGGAATCGAACTGGCAACCTTCTGATTACAAGCCTGCTTCCCTAACCGCTCAGTCACCTGACTACATTTCTACATTTTAGAAATCAGACATTCATTATGGAATACTATATATTGATTGTAACATTGACAGTCCAAATGACTGTGAAATGGGAAGTCTGGAGTCAGACCGACTGAGGATTATAAATCAGTGTAGTCAACATACCAACAGTGACTGTGCCATGGGGCCTTGTACCGGTAAGTCAGTCGAAGTTTGACGTTTAAAGCATGCAGATTCTGATAGTTTCTCACTGTCAATTCCTCACAGTATAGTAGGCTTTGTTTCAGCTGGTCGACTGAAGAGATAGGTAGACTTATCGGGAGCCTGCAACAATTGTCATGTCAACTGAGACAGACGGAATGGATTCTTCAAAATGTCACTATTTACTTACAATATATATGACCCTGATAGGTAAGAGTGTCTACTATAACTATAATTCTGAAAGTGTCATGCTAAAGTGACAGAATGTAGTCTCTATATCATTTGAGTTACCATGTGGTGGCTGACTGTTTTAAACAAATGGTGTTTTTAGACTTCCTAAACTGCGTTCAACTGGGACACTTGATGACACTTAATGATGTATTTTATGAAGACCCTACTTGATCAGAGACGATTTGTTCAATGATCCTGCCTAATCCAAGTTTATTTATTTCACCATCTACGTTTGTTACCTCCAGGCTTGTGTTGTGGAGAAGGAGTGTTACCAGATAACCACAGTGCAAGACAGGGAGGGTGATCCTCACTACAAACTGTAGTCTAACAGCTTCAGAAATAACCTGGATTTTTAAGGGTACTACATTTAATACATCCATTGACGTCATCGTTTATACACCCTCTTTAAACACGACTCAAGCAGGCTATCGAGGCAGGGTCACTCTGAACAGCTCCAGTGGATCTCTGGAGCTCAGAGGCCTCACCATGGAGGACAGTGGACTGTATGAAGTGACCCTCCTATCTAATGTTACACATCTAGAAGGAAATACTACATTGACAGTGATATCAGGTGGGTATTTGCTGTCCCTTATATTGAAAATGCTACTACAGTAATAGTCATTTAATTAGCAGTCCTTATATGAAGTACTGAGAATTTTGGAATCAAGAAAAGTTTGTGTTGAAAGAATGTTTATAATGAGTAAAATAGCCAAAACAAGTATTTTTCTCATGTGTGTTTGATTCTGTCAGAGGTGAGACTTTCTGGTGGTGCCATCGCTGGGATTGTGATCGCAGTAGTTGTGCTTGTCGTGCTGATTATTTGCTTGTTTGTGTGCACTGTCAAGAAATTGTGAGTGAACATTTTATTTTATTATCAAAACCTTTGAGTGTAGGCGTATAATTTATGAAGAAAAAAACAAACATATTCCTTGACCCCTTTGACCTTTACATCTAGCAGTGAAACTAGAAAGTGAAAGTATTTGAATAAGATATTTCAAGACTGAAACAAACAAAAAATTATATATCTTTGAGTGCCCTTTAAGTACATATAAGGAAGAGAGAAAAATAGAGTGTAAGTATTTGCCTCCAGGGAAATAGATTGTTCCAGGGTTTCAGTGAAGGAAACTGCAGTTTGACTGGATTTGCTTCTGTGTTGCTCAGCAGCTTTTCAAACCGTTTTCCTTTACTGAATTTTAAAAGTCCCTTCCGTCCCTGATGATAAAACCCCCCCGTTAAGTGTAAAAACCAAAACATCATAGTACAATTACATGTAATGAATTGAAAGTGGATAACAAGTGGATCACATTATAACAGTGCTTAACCTACATTTTTCACCGTCATACTCTTTTTTACTGACCCCTACCTAATTTGCTTTCATAGTTTACTCATAAAAGAATACTACAATGACAGCCGGCCTGCCAACAGTAAGTATTTTTCATGCTTTCTTTTTTGTTGGTTTCTCTGCAGATATTGTAAATTTGTAGGTGTGTGAGTGTGTGTCTAGGACATAGAAGACATAGCTTCATCTCTTGGGGGAAATGTTCATCTTTATCTTCCTGTCTTTAAATTGTCCTTCAAGCAGGCATGTGGTCTTTCCAATCTTTGGTCCTCACTAATCATGTACATACTCGTTCATGAATTCAAGGGCAACATCACCAACTAACTGACTTTAAAAAGTTCACATCCTTTACATGTAATTTAAAATGTTTTTTTTTGTGCCATGTTGATGTGAAGTAAAAGTTCCTCATCTCTAACCTGTCTCCACAGTGAACGGACAAGGCAGGATAAACCAGGTACTATTTTCTAATCACCTTAGTCTTTTTCAACCTGGTACCTGGGTGTGTATGTATACTGTGATCAATACTCAATAAATAGCTTGGCTGCCGTCAGATAGCAGTGTTTCTGGGAGTGTTAAACAAACAAGTAAATTATGAAGCCATTATGCCACAAAATATGATCCCAATATATATTTGATAATATGCAACCATGTATAAAACCAAGCAATACTAAAACAGACAAAGAAAGAAGAAAACTTCCCGTTTGAATCAGTTGGAATATTTATAAAATTCAAATCATCCTTTGAGTGACAGTGGACATTTTTTCAGCCATGAAGAACATAACTGAAAACTATGCATTTGAATTACGTTGACTTCTTACCCTTCAAGGAAATGTTCCCTGTGCAATAATTTCCCTTGAGGGAAATTTCTGTCTCTCTCTTTCTCTTTCTCTCTCTTTGTCTCTCTTTCTCTGTCTCTCTCTTTCCCTCCAAAGGATCTGAACTATGCAGATGTCACTTTCCAGAGGAAGGATAGAGAGTCAGTTCGGCTTGAGAACCAGAATATCCCTTCCAGTTCAACTGACTACACTGAGGTCAAGGTGGATACAAGCAGCCATCCTGAAAACATGCCTGGCCCTCAGCCTTGACCCCGGAGCCTTGACCTCTGACCCTTGACCCCTCACGACTGGTCACGCTCTTGTCATGAAGCTGGCGGTTTGTTTCTGTGAAAGAAACAGCAGTTTGACTGGATGTGTGGTGTTTCTGGGTCGTTCAGCATCACAGGTTGGTCAACCCAGGACGCTGTCCAGTCAAACTTGTGGTTTGCCATCAAACTACAAAAATGTGATTTGTACTTACAACACAGCCCTTTGACCTTGTGTTTACTAGCAGACTATTGCTAACTTCCCAATACAGAGTTCCTGTCCAAGAAACAATGTCTATTACATTACAGAATGGTAAGCTTATCTATATTTGCGCTTCTTGAGCACAACTGCTGTATACGGTACACCACTGCCTTGTTATTTTCCACGCACTTTGTACAGGCGGCCAACTGCACCATTAGATGTCATAAAAGTGAAATAGAATAATCCTGTGAGCTAGACGCAATGTGTACTGTGAATGTGCATATGTGTCCCTTACTGGATCATGTACATTCAGTTGGTTTCAGTGTTTGTTGGTATCAGTGTTTCACACTGATACTATCAACACTTTGACTTCCTCAATTTTGTTATTCAGATATTAAGGGAAAGCATTTGCTACAGCAGTATCCCCTCAGCTTGTCTGAATGGACACTGTATTTTTTCTATGGGTCATTTTTTCTGCAGTTGCTTACTTTATTTACAAGGAAATGTAGTTTATATTTTATTGTACATTTTGGGTAATAGAAAGAATAAAACATTTTGCATATGCATTTTGTGTATATTGTTACTTACTAAAAGTACAAATACAGTAGACTGCATACTGTATAATTCCTGGTTATTAACCTGTTTGGTGACTTTTTCCAAAGTCACCAAACAGGTTTTTGTGTTTGCAGAACTTCACAAACAGGACAGGTTTAGACTGTTTCTTTTTACTTCCCTATTCAGTCATATAGTGAGGTTTGATGTCTGGCAGATGAACTAGTTGTGAAAAACACCACAAAAAAAATCTGTTTCTCCTGCTATGTTGTCTTCACATATTTCCTCATTACAGATTCTATATTTTATGAAAATGTAACTTTTTTTTTTAAGTATGAAGTTGTTGTTTTTAATTCTTCTTTCTTTCAAACCCAACCCTTTTTAACTGCAAATGTGGCAAGATAATTTGTGTGAGTGTATTTAAAGTTATAATCGTTTTTTTTTTTGTCAACATAACAGTAAAGAAAATGTTTTCTGTGGGTTTCTGTGGGTGTGAAACAAAGGACAACTGTTGAAGAGGGAGAAACAAGGGCGAGAGAGAGAGAGAGAGAGAGAGAGAGAGAGAGAGAGAGAGGGAGGGAGAGAGAGAGAGAGAGAGAGAGAGAGAGAGAGAGAGAGAGAGAGAGGTGTTGCACTACAATTACACACCATAAAAGGTAAATGTTTCACAAGTAAAAAGAGAAGGAAGATATTTGCATGGATAATGCAATGATGCAGCCCTTACACAATGTGCTGGTAAAATGACACCATGGATGATGTTATAGGAGACACGTCAGGGCTCTTCATGACTGTTCTTTTCACCCTGAATTCAATTCACTGCTTTGTTTATTCTGTGGAGATGTAGATTTTAGAGCATGATACAGCATCATATAACTTTACCTGCATAGCAACCTGTTTGGTTTCGGCTCAAAGTTCATCATTCAGAATCATATGAATGAACCATACCGTCTTCTTGCGGTTCTGACTTGTGAATAAAAAAAAAATATCTAGCCTATCACTGTAATGTTAAACCTAAATACACAAATTACTACTCTGCTTGATGAGTGTATCCAGGGGCAACCAGGGGTCGTATGAGGACAACGGCCATCCCGCTATGGAACTCTAAACTATGGAACCGCTAAATTCCCCCAATCAACAGTTGAACGCACTTTGTACAGTGAAACAGTGATGATACCTGTGCCACGCCAAATTACTGGAACTATTTGATCACTCTCCATAAAAGGTCAACAGAGTCCTCAAGAAAGGAAAACTCTGTTGGGAGACGTTGCGTTGTCGGGTTACAGTGTGTGCGAAAGCCAAAATAGAATCGGTGTCGAGCAGCCTCTAGTGGTTCCTCGTCACTCCTGCGCTCATATTTCCCCCTTAGGGACTGAGATAAAAAAACATCCGAGAGGTTCAGTCTTTGATATTTGTGTTATTAATCAACTTTGTGTTACTAGTCAACCTCTCAACTTTAACTGAGTTGAGAGGTTGTTTCAATATTTAATCTCATAACTAACAATGATTTCTAAACAACAGACACATTTAGGAGATATGTATTTGAGACAGTGGAGTCAGGTGGCTGAGCGGTTAGGGAATCGGGCTAGTAATCAGAAGGTTGCTGGGTCGATTCCTGGCCGTGAAAATGACGTTGTGTCCTTGGGCAAGGCACTTCACCCTACTTGCCTCGGGGGAATGTCCCTGTACTTACTGTAAGTGCTAAATGACTAAAATGTAAAAAAAAAAAAAACAATGGTTCTTGCCTGAGGGTTTAGGTTGGTTTAGGCGCAGTTTTGTATGTGACATTGGTTGTAAAAAACAAAACAAGATATACAGATCAAATTCGATTGGATTAGATTTGCTTGCTGAGTTATGCAGACATTACGTTTACATTTAGTCATTTAGCAGACGCTCTTATCCAGAGTGACTTACAGTAAGTACAGGGACCCCTGAGGCAAGTAGGGTGAAGTGCCTTGCCCAAGGACACAACGTCATTTTGCATGGCCGGGAATCGACCCAGCAACCTTCTGATTACTAGCCCGATTCTCTAACCGCTCAGCCAGCTGACTCCTGACATGTTGACGTGGGTTGACATGGTTCACTGCTCCTGGCTGCCCTTGGAGGAAGGCAGCCATGGATGGGGATAGGCCGAGATCGTATTTCTCTTCGGAGGACACGTGTGTGTGTGTGTTCTAGTGTCACCGCTCTCTGCATGCATGTGTGTATCACATAGAGAGATCAAGACACGGTTCCTCGTGTTTTTTAGGTTCTGTAAAGTTCACTTTTGAGGAACATCTGTGTTCTTTTGTCCTGCGGTGTTTCAAAAGCGAGTTTCAAAAGATTAGAGAATGTCCGCAAGTTGCGTTGTTCATGAATTTCAGTATTTCTTTGGTGAAACAGGATGTTGCACAACTATAAAATGTTTTTACTAAAACCACTGTCGTGTTATAAAACGGGTCCTAATCTGAGTGGAAAATCAAAGACACTCTGGATTAAGACATGCAAGGCACCATGCAGTTTGATTTTGAAAGGTTATCCATCCTTCTGGTACTGGCACTGACAGGTAAGGAATACACCACACACTCACACAAGTAAGCAGACACATTCAAAAACAGTATAAACAACAGCAACTTTGTGTATTACATTTACATTGACATTTATGCATTTAGCAGATGCTTTTATGCGGATTAATCTGGCCTGTAGGGTGAATCTGATGCCTTATCATCATCATGTCTCCCACCAGGGTACCTCAGTCCCTCCTGTGCATCAGAAACAAGTGAGTATTACTTCCTGGTCAATCCTTAACCGGCTGCACCAACACTAGCCTGTTAGCAACCTTTACCCATCCCAGTACAGGCCAAACAGGTGACTTTGGAAGATGGATAAGGGTTGGAATGTACTGATTGTAGTTCCTCCTCTGTGTCAGACGACCACTCTGGTATTACCATCAGCTATCTCGACCCGGTGACGGCTGGGGTCAGAACTAACTTCACCTGCTCCTCCACCTGCATCCCACAATGCACCTATGTCTGGGTGCTGAAGGACCGCACGGTTGAAGGGAGCATGCTCTTCTGGATCCCAGACGGTCTGGAGAGCAGCGTGGACCTCCAGTGTACCGCCGTCAACACAGAGAGCGGCCAATCGGAAACGTCGACCGTCACAGTTGAAGTGGAAAGTAAGAGATGTGTTCACCAGCATTGTTTTTGTTGCGTAGCTTCAGTTTGAAAATGCCATCTCCTTCCTTTTCCAGAAATCAGTTGTGAGTTTACTCGTTATCATTTTATTCACTTGTTAAGGATTTAAGCATTCTTTGAAAACATCCCCCCCTTCTCCCTTTTTAAGACCCTTTCTCAGTACAGCTGGGCTCAGGGTACTTTTTCCCCACCGTGAACCAGCCCTTCACCCTGATCTGCGGTGGCGCTAACAGGGAACACGAGGTGGCCTGGTACAAAGACGGCCAGGCTCTCACCCCAGACTCCAGGACAGAACTGCTGGCTGGCAACGCCACTCTCCGCTTCAGCTCACTGCTGCCCTCCGATGGTGGCTTCTACCGGTGCACCGCCTCCCGGCTGAACGAAAACGTGGCCTTCAGCTTGGGCTACCTTTTAAACTGTGAGTGAACGAGAAAAAGTGAGAGTGAGAGAGACACACATGCACAGAAAGAGAGAGGAAATGGGAGAAAGAAACAAGACAATGAATACTTTATGTCTCGTAAGTGTTTTACATGTTTTGTAAAGTCGTGAGTTTGTGTCTCTTCTTTGTCCTGATTTAGTCGAGCCTTGGGCTGTCAGTATCAGCGGGCCTGATACAGTGCAGCCAGACAGCCAGACCACCTTCATCTGCCTGGTTAACTGCACCATCAGGGTGGACTGTTTAATTTCCTGGCAGTTCAAGGGGGGGTTTCCTAGTGGATCTCTCTCCATTCGCGGGAGAATTTTCAAGTGGACTCCGTTCACACCTCGTATGTTCCAGAACCTGACCTGCGTGGTGGAAAGCGTGGAGGAAAACGAAACCGCTGAACGCTCTGCAGAGGGCTTCAAAACGGTAGAGGTCCTAGGTCGGTTTGTCAAAACGTTTACATTTTGTTGTTCACGGTACCATACTTCATTTGTTCAAATGTGTGAGAATAATCAATGAAATGTTGGGTTATTCCTCCCTAATGCAGATATGCCTGTCTATCCAACCGCCCCAGTGTCGGGGTCGGACGTTGTGAAGCTGAGTACGATGTTGGTGATGGTCTGTTGTTTGGGACTGCAGTTCCTCTTTGACTCCTAGAGAGGGCGCTGTAGAACCGCAACCGTACGAGAACGTTGAAGCAGTTTTTTTCTGTACGTGTGATACACGTTATGATCTCTGAAATAAACAGTTACCACTCTGGTCTTAATTTGTCCAGTTTGGTACAGCATTTGTCATCCGCTTGTTTTTGACACGCCGTGGCTAAGCAGGGGATTCTGTCCTGCTAGTTCTAACTGAGGCACAGTTTCACAGTTTCACCTTTTCTCACAACCATAGCAGCAGTGAGAGACTGTATCTGCTTCTCTTGGGAGCAGCTGACCCGTTATTTACCTTAAGGCTTTGATAGAGACGCCCTCTGGGTAGACAGTCAACACCATCTGTGAGATAACCGGTGACAGTTACTAGTGACAGAGTAGAACACACAGTTCAATCAAAATTCTTTCCTAGTCCTATCATTCACAAGCACAGCCCAGAACAATTATGTGTTTGTCAAATTATTTTCGGTACACATCACATTCATATTTACCACCAAGCCTGGTATTTACCTTGATTGTTTGCCCAAGAAATGAAATACTAAACCTGAACAAAAGCTGGCATCCGTCAAATGTCCACATATAATACATCTGGGATGTGGTGCTGGGAAACCAGGTCACAACACTTTCTCTTTTTTATAAATGTTTATTTCGAAACAGCGGTTCCAGTAAGAGCTGTAATAACGTTTTGAGTTTGGCATGTTCTGTTTTCTTGTTTCCTAACTGCTGACCACATTCCTATTATTGACATTTACATTTAGTAGACGCTCTTATCCAGAGAGACTTACAGTAAGTACAGGGACATTCCCCCCGAGGCAAGTAGGGTGAAGTGCCTTGCCCAAGGACACAACGTCATTTTTCACAGCGGGGAATCGAACCGGCAACCTTCTGATTACTTGACCAATTCCCTAACCGCTCAGCCACCTGACTCCCTATCAAACACTGAGGTAATGATTGTGTAAGTGAGGCACCACACACAGACAACACACAGTTGATTATTCCCTCAATCATTCTAACTACATTACTTACACTCCATACTGTAGATGTCACAGCACCAATGAAATTGCTGTCTGGAATTCAGAGAGTACTTTGACCCAAAACACAAGTCATATTTTGTGGTTTTCATTGACCTTGACTTGACTGAAATGGAACATTCCTCCCATAGACAAGCGTACTTGCTGTTTACTGCGCAAGAGAACAATAATCAACGGAAAACATTTAAGTCTCTTCCATTGTCACTGAATGACCTCTGCGTGCTTGAGGAGTCACGCCAGTGAAAAGGTACACTGCTATTTGTTTTCTTTGTCACCCATCGTTCTGACTAGGACAGGTTTTAACCGTCAGTCAGATGACTAAATAAAATGGTCACTTACACAATCATTACCTCAGTGTCCAGATAAACAGATAAACCAAACCCCTTCATCAATCAAACCTGATGTGTCATAGACACACATAGGCGTGATCTCAAGTTTCAGATATATCAAACAAGGCTGCTGCTGTTTACCCAGAGAAGGTGTAAAAGGTGTGTGTGAGGGCATGTACGCACACACACACACACACACTGTTGCTCCACAAGTACAGGACCACGAGAACACACAAATAGGTCGCACAGTTCCAAGAGTACCAGAACAGCTAACATGTTATTGTCGTGTTTGTCATCAAACAGATTACCAATGAGTTATGCCATTTCAAGAATGCACAGCCTGGCCTCTGGAAAAATAACAAACCAAGTGTTAAATTATAAGCTAAATGTTACTTTTGGAGTGTGGAGGACAGCTATAGTGTGACAGGACTCATTACTGTATCTATGTGAAAGTGTGTGACACAGGAAGGATACACATTATTTGTTACTCTGAGATTCCAGACATATTCTGTAAACATTCCTCAACCAGTGCTTACTGAGTGGTTGTTAAAAACCCTCTGCTTCTCTCAACATTTGTAAGAAAATGTGAAAAACAGAGGCTGTTGTTTTTATTTGACCAAAGTGAGAATCCAATGATTGACAGAAATGAATAAGGCAAGGGCTGAACCCTTAATCATTTTCTGTTGGCTTTGATTCAAGGTGAAATATTTGATCATCAGAGTTACTGATGTTGTAGATGCTAATCGTTACATGTTTCAGCAGGAAGAATCAGGGAAGTGAAACATAACACCAGCATGTGAGATGCTATTGTGGATGTTGTGTTTACACAAGCCTCGTTTTCGCAGTTCTAGACACCTACAGTCTACATTCTGTCTCAGCTCTAAAGAATTTCTAAAGAATGGTAGTTGGCCATTTGGAACGGCTGAGCCTCCGTTCATGGGACAACAAGGGCTCTCTCCCTTCTCTCTTTTATGGTGGCCATCTTGGGGGTTTATGTTGTCATGGCAATGGCAACAATCCTCAGCTCAAGACCACCGCTACCCTCAAAGTAATGAGTGATTATCTGGGTTCTCCTAGTTCCTAGGCTGTGATTTCCAACTCTTTTGGGAGGATGGTGGGGTTAGGGTTTAAGGTTACATGAAGGTGTGGTGTTCAATGAGTACTACGAAATGAAGATACTGGTTTGGGTAGAAAACGGAATGTCCCTGCCATGTGATGGCGTGTGTAAATAAAGTGTTTGTGTGCGTATGCGTGTGTTTTCAATTCTTGGAACTGTTGCCACTCCAAAAAAGTCTTATGATCAATGAATCAGCAAGTTGAGCATTTTCTCAATATAATTTCCATTTAAAAAAAAGGATTAAAAAGCTATCAATTCAATGTAAAACATTTTTATGAAATCACATTTGCCCCTGTGAAACGACAGTCATATCCAAACATAACAGTAGGTGTAATAGAAACCCGTGTTTCTCTGCCTTTTCTCGGCACAATATCTTTGTTGTCTGATGTGTTTGTCCCTCTCTCTCTCTCTGTCTCATTCTCCCTCATACTCTCTCTATCATGTTCTCTCACTGTTCTTCTCTTCTTATCACCCCAGAACCAGTTTCTGTATCATACTGTAACTCCTCATGCTGTGAACCAACCAGGCTTGCTCTAAAGTCATTAAACCCTTGGGGTCGCTTGAGGGAGGAACTCACGTCATGAGGTCATGTTTTCCCTAGGTGGACCTGACAGGAAGTCACTCACCATCGACAGCCCCACCATCCCGGCCGGATCAAACTTGACCCTCTCCTGTTTTCCTCAGTCCAGCCCCACGGCGCAGCTGCAACGTATTGTCAAAGGAGAGTCTGTGAGAGTGACGTCAGATGGCTAAGCGGTCAGGGAATCGGGCTATTTATCAGAAGTTTGCTGGTTCAATTCCCGGCCTGGAAAAGGCACTTCACCCTACTTGCCTCAGTGCGAATGTCCCTGTACTTACTGTAAGTTGCTCTGGATAATGCGTCTGCTAAATGACTACATGTAAATGAATGGGCCAGGTCTGAAGCAGGAGTTGACCAGTGTTTAGGATGACCAGAGAGGATCTTATTCAAATCATATCAACACTTCAGCGTACAGCCCCCTTTTTTTTACAAGCAATATTTACATTTAGTCATTTTAGCAGACGCTCTTATCCAGAGCAACTTATAGTAAGTACAGGGACGTACCCCTGAGGAAAGTAGGGTGAAGTGCCTTGCCCAAGGACACAACGTCATTTGACACGGCCGGGAATCAAACCAGCGACCTTCTGATTAACAGCCCAATTCCCTAACCGCTCAGCCATCTGACTCCCGTATCTCATATCACAGAGGGCTACACATATGGGTGAGGGTTAGGGTTAGGGTGAGTGTTATTCCTGTCTGACCTTCAACCACCACACCAATGTGCACACACAGCAACATGGCCCACACATCCCTGTCTGCAGTAACTCTATCAGCAGACAAACAGTATATGGCTCCTCCCCCTTTTCTCTTTGGCTGGACCCTTCCTCTGTGTTCCAGTGAGTTGGAAAATGTCTCCACACTGGAAAATACATACATACATACATACAACATGTCATGGTTTAACAGACCACAATATCAGGAGACTGTAGATGTAAAGATACAGTACTGGATGACCAATCAGTGATGAGCGTTCACTGATTTGAAAAAAAGACTTGACCAGCTCCGAAATAGCCATGAAGTCAAAAGGGTGTTCCCTGTTCAGAGACTGGTAGGGAATGTTCTGGAAAAAAGACATTGCACCATACTTGCGGTTAAAGATCAATAGTGAATGAATAATCCAGAGGTATGGCGACATGTGATGGATTCAATCATTGCTTCATTATGTTTAAGGTTACAACATGGCATGTGTCATTGCGAGTTTCACTGCAAAAATGTTGTTATAGATTTCTGGACTCATCCGTTGACAATGTGCCACACTATAATGCAATCTGTCACTTACGAAATGTGCTCTCCTTTTACTTGATACTGTATACTTTACACCTTTCTGTTAGAATCACAATGACACATTCTACAGTTTTTTGTTCCTTTATATATTCAAAAGCAGGAGTTAGGTCAACAAGTTCACAAATTGTAACTAATCTTTCACTGAAATATGTACGACAATGACATACAACAAATCATGATAAGACTACACCCTACACGAGAAGGTCATTCCTAGGCGCCTGATAGTATTTCTAAATAATGTAATTGTTTAAGTAAGATAGCAGCATATCTTTTTGAAAGAACACGATAACATACTAAAAGACTGTATAGAATGGTTGGGCAATGGTTTCTGTGCAAATTGGTATTTCTTCTTAGTCATCATGTGGTGGTAGACACCTGTGTGTCATGCATGCCACCTGTATTATCTTCTGTGTACTGAAGTAAGGAAGTACAGGATATTACAATGACATTGGCTTACTGTAAATAAAAATCATAGTATTACTTGAAGTTGCTGCAAACCCCGCAAACATCATACTGTGTATTGAAGTTGTCCTAACCTCCTAACCCATGATGACATTCCATGCTGACAAGCTGTTTAAATTCTGACTTGATACTTTCAACAATGACAAAGTCTTACATCCACATAAAGTGTGTGTGTGTGTGTGTGCGTGTGTGCGTGTGTGCGTGTGTGTGTGTGTGTGTGTGTGTGTGTGCGTGTGTGCGTGTGTGTGCGTGTGTGCGTGTGTGTGTGCGTGTGTGTGTGCGTGTGTGTGTGCGTGTGTGTGTGCGTGTGTGTGTGTGTGTGTGTGTGTGTGTGTGTGTGTGTAAAGCCACACAGGTTTCATGTACTTGTTTGATATTGGAAATATTGCAGGGTGAAAATTCCTCATTATGTCAATATATATATTTAAATGTTACACATTTATTGTATATGCAGAGGATATTTCAGATATGCTGAAGGTTGTGTTTTCAAAAGTATTGCTGTGTCACGTGTCAGTAGTTAATCAGTGTCTTTTTAATTCTGAATAGGCCACTTATTCATCAGTTCACTCGTTGTGCCATATGTAGGCACCTTCAAGGGTGCATATAGAACTCATCAGATTTACAGTAAAGCATAACGAACACGAACACACCCCAGTGTGTCAACCCAAAACACTGTTAAAAGTGGACCAGGGCATAACGGGGCGTGGAAGGGTGTGCTGCTGTGTGTCAGTGCTGACGGCAGGCTATATTGGAATCCTTTGAGCCATAAACTGTGTGATCTTGAACAAATATTTGCTAATTCAAAAAGGACTGTGGCTGCGGTATTGACATCATACCGTTAATTTCTCAGCAGGTAACATGGAGTATCCTATGCTGTGTGCTCTCCTGGTTTTTCTCACCACCAGTAAAGGTAATTCTGAATCACTGACAAAAACTTTTAAAGATTTATTTTCCATTAGGTGAGAGATCAGTGATGAGATTGGTTATGTTTGATGTACTTTTTAAATTTCAATCATGTCCAACAGGTGAAAGATCATGCATACATACATTTGTTTGTAAATAAAATGTTTGTTTAAAGTAAAATATACATGTTTAAATATATACAGTAGACATAACCAACCTATATTCATATTTTATCTAATGTATTATTTAACCAAATCAGTTCAGAGTTATTGCAATCAAAGCCTAATGATACCTTATCCTCTCAGATGTTAGGGGTCAGACGATAGTTGCGTCTCCCAATCCTGCAGCTGTGAACAGCAATGTCACACTGCAGGTGTACCCTGAGACGTCCATATCAGGAGGGATGTGGTTTCATGAATCAACATACATCCTCCAGTGGTACCCCGGAGGTTCCTTTGTTGATCCTACATGGGCAAGCCGGATCACCTTCAACTCAACATCTTCGGCTCTGTCCATAAGATCTGTCCAGGTGGCAGATTCAGGACTATATTTGATACGAGGGTCCATGCAACTGAATGGGACTTTGTCGGTCCAAGGTAAGACGTGTCTGTCTGTCCGCCTGTTTGTCGTTATTTCTGCCTTTGTTTCTGATTGCCTGCCTGCCTGCCTGTCTATATATATGTCTGTCTGTGTGTATGTCAGTCTGCCTGCCTGCCTGTCTGTCTGTGTTTCCGTCTCTCTATCTTTATGTAAATCTAGTTATTCCTGACTATCTTGTCAAGTTGTGCACTAACAAAATGCACACATGCTAATTTATTACTTAAATTCTCTCTCACACACACACGCACAAACACAGTCTTCTGTGTATGTATTTCATCTCAACTGACAAATGAAGGAAGCTGTCTTTGCCATATTTGTTCAGTCATAAGTCAAGGGTAGGCCTGGGATAGGAGTTAATCCAAAATTCAACAACACATGACCATAACGTACTTTTCCGAGCACTTGCCGTAGTTATGTTTATCAAGAGCTATGGAGATTTTTTCGGAAGCTCAACCCTAAACAGGTCATAATGTATGTTTCTGTCCAAAGCAGAAAAAAGCAGAAAGACAAGATCATTCCTACTTCTTCAAGAAAAAGGATGGAACCTGTGTGGGTATATGTGACAATGACTTCTGCTCTCTTCTCCTCACAGAGCCCATTACAAACGCCACCCTGAGGGCCGATGCCACAGACCTGGTGGAGCTAAATGACACAGCAGTTTTCACTTGCTCTGTCACCACTGGCTCCTCCCTCTCCTACCTCTGGCTTAATGGCAGCTCTGAGGTCAATGCCAGTCTGGTTCTGCTGACCAATGGCGGTTCCACTCTCAGCATCGCTACGGTAACCCGCTATGACACGGGGCCGTTCAGGTGCAACGTCTCCAATGGCATCAGTCACGACATGGCCAGACAGTCTATAAGTCTGAAAATTAGCTGTAAGTTGTCATGCACTGAAAGTCTTCCAGATGAATGCATGTTAACGTGTGTCCCGTCATGGTGCTGTGTGTGGTGATACACCATGACGGTGTGTTTCAATGTATTCGGTTTGTTTCTACGGATCGGACACAGTGACTCTTACGAGCATATTGCCAAAAGTGCCTTGTGTGTAGTGTAAACCCCACTTGGCAAAGTGTTCTCTAGCTTGAACCATCATTGAGAGACGGTGCAGGTAACGTGCTAGCTCGTGTTTACTCAATTGTTTGATCACCATGACGATGCCAACCGTTTCTCTTCCAAGATGGCCCTAGTGACCCTACCATAGCAACCAACCCCAAGATGGCCGCCTACATTGTGGGTTCCAACATTACTCTGTCATGCTCCGCCCAGTCCAACCCCAATGCAACCTATCAATGGAGCTTTGAGGGGCAGTCGTTAAACCAGGGAGGCACACAGCTGCTTTTGGGAAACAGCAAACAGACCCAAACAGGAAATTACACGTGTTCAGCCCAAAACAGTGTCACTCGGAGGTCAGCCAGTGTGACGACCATGATCAGGATTGTGGGTAAGGATGTTTTTAAGCCAGGATGAGGCATGTGAGCCATTTTGAAATTGTTTGGATATTTGTTGCTTTTCCCTCTCCTGCCACATCTCAATTCATTCACGAATGAAAACAAAGCTAACAAACAGCCATGTGGTTTCTTTCTCTACTCAGAGCCAATATCAGCAGTTATGGTGAACAGCGCTGGCAAACAACCGATTCAGAACCAGTCGTTTACTCTGAGTTGCAATGTGTCTGGTCCTGCGGACTACATCCACTGGATGAAGAACAACCAGATGATCTCTGCAGCCAGCGTTACAGACTTCTCTGTAGTCAACAAAACACTGACCATCAACTCAGTCCAGCGCTCAGACAATGGCAACTATTCATGTGAGGCCTTCAATGCAGTGAGCAACAAGACAAGCAATCCATACAGTCTGCTGGTGAACTGTAAGTATTGAAATCGCCCGTGTTTTATTTCTGGTTTACCAAAAAAAAAAAACCCAACTGTGAATGTCATTGTTTTCCACAGTTGGACCAGAAATGCCAGTTACCAATGGTAGGGCCTTAGCCTTGACGGGCCAGAATGTGACCCTTACCTGCTCAGCCTCCTCTCAGCCCCCCAGCACCTACACCTGGGTGTTCAATGGCTCCCAGGTGGCCACTGGCTCAGTCTATGAGTCTGGCCCGCTGACCTCACACAATAATGGAGAGTACACCTGTATGGCCTTCAACAACATCACAAACAAGAACAGCACTGCCTCTCAGAAGCTCACTGTGATTGGTGAGTGGGATGAGACCACAACTTCCCATTTAAAATATACTTTACGACTCGCTTATGTACACAGTTGATTTCCCTATGATCCTAACCCGTTCTCTCCGTGCAGAACCGGTTACCATGGCCACGGTGAAAGTATTGGGAGCTCAGCCAATAGCGAACCAAACGTTTAACCTGACCTGCGAAACAACTGGAAGTGTTTACTCTGTGCACTGGATGAGGGACCAACTGCCTCTCTACCCCGACAGCATAAGGGTCTTCTCCATGGACAACAGCACTCTCACATTCAGCCCCGTCCTTCTCTCTGACAATGGACACTATCAGTGTTCTGCGACCAACCCTCTAAGCCAAATGAACAGCAGCAACTACACGCTCATGGTCAACTGTGAGTAGTCAATGAAAGAACAGAATTGGTTTTAATGGTTAATGACGTGAGTTGTGATGGAATAAATTTAGAATTTTTCTACGTGGAAAGTCCTTACTGACTGTCTGAAAGAAGTTGAACACTTTACTTGATGATTGTGCTGATGAATGGATTATTGTGTGGTCTTCGTGAGAATCATCATAATAGTGATGGATCTCCTGTTACCGGCATCAGGCCAATACCGTAGTGATTCTGTCTAATAATCAGCTTTATGTTTCAGATGGGCCAGACACTCCTGTCGTTATGGGCCCATGGTTGGCCATGACGGGCCAGAATGTGACCCTTACCTGCTCAGCCTCCTCTCAGCCCCCCAGCACCTACACCTGGGTGTTCAATGGCTCCCAGGTAGCCACTGGCTCAGTCTATGAGTCTGGCCCCCTGACCTCACACAATAATGGAGAGTACACCTGTATGGCCTTCAACAACATCACAAACAAGAACAGCACAGCCTCTCAGAAGCTCACTGTCATCTGTGAGTGTGATTTTGTGCCACTTTGTTGATTGTTCTTGATTTTCTCATTTCAGCTACATTTAGTAGATGCCAGATATGTGGTTAATCTTACTCCGTACGAACGTATCGGTTGGCTAAAGACATTCATTGTGCATTAAGCATTTGCTTGAAAACTTGGCATGCTTTCCCAAAACAACCATTCAACTCTCACAACGTGTTGAACTTTTGCAGTCGCGTTGAAAAAGCTCACCGATGGATACCGTTCCTTTGTTCTCCCATTACAGCACCCATCACACAAGTGCAGATCCACACACCCCTGAAGTCACCCATTGAGGGTCAGTCATATACCATGAACTGTAATGTGACAGGACCAGTCGACCACATCGACTGGTGGAAGGATGGCCTGCTCATGTCTTCCAACAACAGAACTAACTTTGCTGTGGACAACCAAACAGTAATCATTAACCCAATCCAGCAGTCAGATATGGGTTACTACAAATGCCAAGCCATGAATGCAGTAAGCAACATGACCAGCAATCCATACAGCCTTGTGGTGAACTGTGAGTACAGTTTTTTTCAATGTGGAGACAATACCATTTTGTACAGTTTAGCTCCATCAAGTCCTTCCCTTAATAATACCCAGAATCTCTAACAATTTACACCCACAAATTGCTAAAAGACTAACAGTTTTTGTTAGATGTTTGCCATTTTCTGAACCGGTTTCTCCCTGACAGATGGACCAGAGACACCAATGTTGTTTGGACCATGGTTAGCCGCGTCAGGTGTGAATGTGACCCTTACCTGCTCAGCCTCCTCTCAGCCCCCCAGCACCTACACCTGGGTGTTCAATGGCTCCCAGGTGGCCACTGGCTCAGTCTATGAGTCTGGCCCGCTGACCTCACACAATAATGGAGAGTACACCTGTATGGCCTTCAACAACATCACAAACAAGAACAGCACTGCTTCTCAGATGCTCACTGTCATCCGTGAGTATGACGTATTTCATGTCAACAGTAGAATTCAGGCTTCTTTCCACTAAATAGTTATTAGTTGCGTCATTTGTTAGACGGTTAATATGCAAGTAACCTAGATACAGTTCTTATGATGTCCTGTTAACAAGTAAATAGTGAATCTTTTTTTCTCTATGGCTTTTTGGTAAAAAAAGATTCATAATAATTGCTAATATGTATTTACCTAGGTAGCAATATATCACCAAGCAGTGCCATGAAGCAATACCAATATTTACATTTAGTCATTTTAGCAGACGCTCTTATCCAGAGTGACTTACAGTAAGTACAGGGACATTCCCCCAAGGCAAGTAGGGTGAAGTGCCTTGCCCAGGACACAACATAATTTTTGCATGCCGGGAATCGAACCGGCAACCTTCTGATTACTAGCCTCATTCCCTAACCACTCAGCCACCTGACTCCTAAAATGTGTTCACTTTATCTCATAGATCCAATAACATTCTCAACCATAAGCGACGGAGGAAAACCAGCCATACTGAACGAGTCCTTCTCAATGACCTGCAGTGTGGATGGAGAAGCCCCCTCAATCCACTGGATGAAGGACGGCTCGTACCTCCACCCTGATCACTGGACAGTTTTCTCCATGGACAACAGGACAGTAACCTTCAACACCGTCCAGCTTTCAAACCAGGCTGTCTACGCCTGCACAGCCAGTAATGCTGTGAGCAACTACACCAGTCCTGGATACATGCTTGTCGTGAACTGTAAGTTGTATCGCCATACCTGTGTGTTTCAGTAGTCTCACTGTAACAGCCATGTGCTTTGAGGTAGCTCTTCATTCAATACAAGGGTCATGACAGAAGGTTGTCGGGTTCACATCTGTACCCCCCCCCTCCCTCCCTCCCTCCCTTCTGTGAGGCGCATTGTGTTGCTTTCTGATATGAAATGTGCTATATGAATACATTTTTATTTGATTTTATGTAACAGATGGACCTGGGAAACCCATGATTCACGGACCAACTGTCAGTGAGTTGGGGGCCAATGTGACCCTTACCTGCTCAGCCTCCTCTCAGCCCCCCAGCACCTACACCTGGGTGTTCAATGGCTCCCAGGTGGCCACTGGCTCAGAGTTTAAACCTGGCCCCCTGACCTCACACAATAATGGAGAGTACACCTGTATGGCCTTCAACAACATCACAAACAAGAACAGCACTGCCTCTCAGGGTCTATATATCATTGGTAAGTGTAATTGATCCAGAATGCATAGATAATCTCAAAAACATTTATTTTATTCACTTGTTTTCATGACCTATAGGCAGGAAGGCTAGAAAACATACACACTACAGTATGTTCCCTACGGTATTGTTCAGCAAGCACTGATTCTACATAGCAATTAATATCAGAACACGTTGAATCTGTCACTGTATGGAAGGATCCGCGTTGACACTTTGCCTGACACTATCCCTACTCTCCACAGCGGGCATCACATCAGTAACAGTCAAACCCAACACAACGCCAATAAACCTCAAACAACTAACAGTTACATGTGAAGTCAACGGGTCCTACAGCGCCCTCTACTGGATGAAGAACAGCGTCTCACTTAACGGCTCCACAAACTCATCTCTCCACATCCTCAACAACACTCTGCACTTCAATCCTGTGACGCTCTCTGACAATGGAACCTATCAGTGTGTGGCGACCAACCTTGCTGGTAATCATACCAGTCCACCATACCACCTACAGGTCAACTGTAAGTACTATTTATGGCCTTGTGTACCATGAGTTACATGTATGCATTTAGCATAAATGCAAATAGAGTTATAATCCACTCTTCACTATTTCCAAATCCCTACACTTTAAGCATGACCAAACAGCATAATTCAATGATATTCATTCATTATGACGGAGGAATGTATTAAGCATATTGGCCTTGAGCCTTCTACAGTGCCCTGTTACGGTTACGTTAATTTACATTTAGTAATTTTGGCAGACATTTATGGTACATTTACAGTAAGTACAGGGACATTCCCCCAAGGCAAGTAGGGTGAAGTGCCTTGCACTTCACCACAACATTATTTTGCACAGCTGGGAATCGAACCGGCTCAGCCACCTGACTCCCTTTATGTCCTCTTTATTTTGGATGCTTCCATGCATGCACACACCTGCCTGTAGTAGCTAACCTGACCATGTGAATCCAGACCATCAGGTGTCCAGGTCAGTGTAACGTAACTCTTCTATAATCCCTTTCTGCACAGATGGCCCTCTGGATATATCGATCAGTGGGCCTGACTCTGCTGTGATTGGCTCAAGCGTCAAAGTCACTCTGAAGTGCTCGGCCGACTCCTGGCCAACCAGCCAATATGATTGGTTGTTCAACCAGAAGTCATTGTCGAAGAACAACCCTATACTGGATGTAACAGTCCTGACTGAAAATGCAGGGCAATACACGTGCAATGCCATCAACTCCGTGACCAACATCACCATGTCCAAGATTCACAAATTAAACATCACTGGTAAGTGGGTGGAGGGGGGTCAATGGAAATTAAATCCTACTGATTGTAATGTCTGTGGTTTTGGATGTTAACTGTATGTAGTCTTAAGAGTTATTTGTAAAAAAAAAAAAAAAAAAACGTTTTATCTGTTTCATTGGTTGTACTTGTCAAAGGATGACACAGAATCATTTTCGAAAGTAAAACATTCTCCACCCTCTCCCTCCTTTCTCCTCTGCCTGGTCTCCCTCTCAGGAAATTCTGTCCTCCCAGTCCACTCCAGTGCTGGTTTGATGCTGATGGTTCTGGTCGCTCTCTTCGTCCCTGTGGTCAATGACCTGTGGTCCCACTGAGACCCTCAGTAGAAACAGGGAGAAACAATTCCAATACCAAGACCACTTTGTTTGATAGACCTCCCCCTCCTCCCTCTATCCACTCTCCTCCCTTAACTTCTCTTCCACTGATCTGTAAAAGACTGGATTGGCATTTTCAATATAGTCATAACTGAGCCAAAATCACAAACCAACAAAACAAAAGATGGTGTAGTTTTGTTCATATGGCTTAGACCCATCCTTTGGGAATGTTTGTAGGCAAGAGAACAAAAGGCAGGGGAGCAGAGTGTGAGGTGAAATAGAAAGAAATATGTGCAAACTAAAGTGTTCTATTATACTCTCTGTGCACAAATCCTAAAGTGATGCCATCACGGGTTAAAGGGGCCTGTCTCGGTCTTTGTTTTATATTCAGCAACATACATTTTAATGTAAGTTTAATGTACGATCCATCAATAATTTTGTGTCTACGTCAAATGAATCTAGGCTACCAATCTAATTAAAATATTTTATTTTCGCCGTTCTAGGCTACTTCTACAAAATACATGCATTAACAGTTAACAAAAACTTGGTGATTATGTACATATCACGTTTTATTTCTTGTGAAAGATAGTTTATATTTCCCTTCTGTGATTTATTTTCTTAAATAAAGTTTTGTGTCTCAAAGTTTATTTATTTTTACCAGTAGTCTAGGTCAGGGTGCAATATTGGTTACATTCCCCGTGGTCAAACTGTGAAAATATATTTTTTCCATAGCATATGCTGCCCCTCAGGACAAACCAAAGACATCTGAATCGCAAAGATGATTTATTTTAATTTCAAGTTTATTACAAACAAGTACGTATTTATGCAAGTATGTGGTAATACACCTAGCATTAATATGGAATATATGCTGTATATTTGTAAATGGGACATGCTCCTTTTGAATGGAATATATGATACAAAAAAATTACGGAGGCATGGTTTATGAAAGTGAATTTCCTTAAATGGGTGTGGTGGATTTGCCCTGGTCTTTCTTTTGTTTCTTCAACTTTCTTCGACAGGTCTTCAGATTCTGGAATCCATTCCTCCGGCACTTTTCAGCAACTTTGTGATTATGGGAAGCCCGAGAGAAGAAGCCGAACACAGGATTACAAATGGACGCTTTTAGGAAAGCTATATAATTTGCTTAAACAAACATTTTGGAGATTGTAAGACCATGAAACATTATAATATTAGTTTCGTTTTACGGCAGTCCACAGATCTATGGAAGCAAATCAGTGACATCATGTTTTGAATTTTGAAAGGCATTGAATAGGCCTAGGCCTACTTAATATTGAAATTTGAACATCACCGAATTTGTTGGTTTTGAATTCACCTCTTTAAAATTGAAATATTAATTTATTTCAATTCATTTTGAATGTATATACAACATTAACATGTTGAAATATCAAATATAGTTCTCCAAGACCATGGTTACTCACAGTTCATTCTGGGCTTGTAGGATTTGACATGTTCCTTGCAAAATAAACTTGCGATAACTTTCGCTCCTGTCAGTCCTGGGTCACATTGAGAACACAAAATAAGGAATAATTTACCAAATTAAATCTCGATCCGTTGTTGGAGGATGTTCCTGGCCTTCGTGTCACTTACTGTCATAGTCACACCGACGACTTGGCTCTCCAGAAGAACCGTTCTGCTTCACGGGTCTCCGGAACTCTACCTCAGTAGCGGCTGCACACAACAATCTCAACCTCAGGCAAGATAACCTACTCCAGCTACCCTGGTATCAACTACATACGCCAACGCTGGTATTACATGTCATTTCCTTACTGTCTTTTGTTTGGACCGTCTCCAGATTGTCCCTCTGTGGGTCCTCCAGTGTGGTTCCACCTTAACAAATCAAAAACATTTATTTCGACAATGATATCAAAGGGGAACAGACATTTAAACGTATGCTTACTTAAACATAGTTAATAGTGACAGTGAAATTAGGATAATTATATACCTAAACCATAATAAAAAACAATATATAAAAAAATACGTTAATAACTCTTGAGCAAAACAAATATTCGATACCTTGACCTCCATCAGCGAAAATAACAAATACAAAAAAGAACAGTAACACTGGAGAAAACATAATGAATCCGTGCGTGCAGAGACAATGTTCCACTTGCTCCCTGTGTTTATAAACCCTGCAGAACCTAGGCTACTGGATGAAATAAGTAATTCGTTCAGTCCCTTATGAAGGTTTCTGCTGGACATGTTGATTCACAGGATGAAACCAACCGTTAGCTGTCCTTTCTGTCTCCTGTTTGTCTGGCCAATACTGTAAACTGAAACAAGCCCTCACACATTCACACCTGCACAGTCTTAATGCGTGCACTGACTCAGGGCATTTAAGACTGGACACATGCCAACACAACGTTTCATACTACTGTTGAGTGATGCTTGGAAGATGCACGGATGTGGGCCCTTTATGACAATGACCCAACATGGCAAAAAACTGATATGGGATAAGACATTGCAGATCTGATAGAAAATCATGTTATGCTATTCTCCGCTCAAGCGATGAAAGCAGACTATCAGCAAGCACTATCACAGAACATTCTTCAGCGGAAGGACATCATATTTGAGTTTAATTGATGAGTTTCCAGTTACGGATCGTAGGGTTTCTGCTCGCACGGAGCAGGTGGGAACGTTTCTGCCCTCAGGACAACTTTGAGTAAAGACAATTCCCACCTGCTCTGAGAGAGCTGTCTACACGGTTATGCTAAGATTGATTTAAACTCCTCACCTCCATGCAATACAATCCTACTAAACAAGGTGCACAGTCCACATCGTCTTTCATAGAAAGAAAGCACGCTTAGGTCTTTTGATCCCCCAAGAAGAGAAGTTTTTAAAGCTGTAAGCAGATACTACCTAATGACAGAAACTGACAACAAACCGTACCGAGGTCCCTGCGGGGAGATATACAATACCTCGTCACCTAAACAAGCTAACGTGCTTATGAGCAAAAAAACATACTCTTTGTAGATATTTTAGATGTGCTGACACCAGTACTGATGCCATAAGCTTTTTACGCTTCTTATAGTGGTTGCGTTCTTGCTCATGCTGAACCCACAGGTTTGAGGGAACTGAACACACTGAAGTCGTGTAGCTACCCTATGGATAAGTCTCTCCCTGGCAAAATTATGCATTTTTTTAGCTCTTCTGTTATAAAGTTTAATTCACTGCATTCCCAAGGTTTTGCTCACCAAAGAATCACAAGGACATGCCTTGCAACTATTACAGTTTTGCTTCTAATTCAAGGCACTGAGGAGTAGGCCTACTAAACCTATACAAGCTTTTTAGTATTAGATTTGAACTATTATGGCTTGATATTCACATTTCCCAAACTCACAAACCCAAATAACAAATCCAGCAGTAAACAATTTTGATACGAATTGGTCATCATTAAAAGAGACATCTTATCTTTCATGAGATATTTCTGCAGAAGATGATAATCAGCTTATTCAGCAATGAACATCAATCTATTTTGAATAGAGGTCTTCAACCGTGTTCTTTTCTCTGCTGCAGTGCTTTGGCAGAAGTGGGCAACCATGCAAAACTAAATTAAATAGTGATAAGGAGACAAACACAATATATCTCCTCTCCCATCTCTAACATCCACAAAACAAAATTAGGCCACCAGACCACACATGAACAAGAAACCCAAAAAAGTGCCTTCCACACGTGCTAAACTTTCAGATCATTTTAATGTTTTGCCATCACAGACATAGCTCTACTCCACAACTGTTGTTGAAATGAGGCAACACTTTGCTTATCAAGCAAGATGGGCCCTGATAGGCCCACAGAAGCACTTAACATACAGTCTTACAGGGAAATGTAACACACAAAAAATCATACCTTTTCACTTCATGAAGCAACATACTGTTAACACAATCTTGTACAGACATGTTCGTCCCAGATTGCAAACAGAATCAAAACAAATGGCAAGGTTCGATACAAACGGCGGAAAAAGCATAAACAAGTACGAGACAAGTATAATCACTGTCAGAAGAGTGAAGCATTGCCCTATTCAATGACATTGTGGCATCCTTTTGGCTTTCAGTCTCTGCCTTAACCAAAAAGAACATTTACTTAACAAACCTGACAGAAGTCCAAAACAGGGAGAAAAAGAGAGATAATATACAAGAAATGTGGATATAATGGAATAAAACTATTTTATGGGATAGCGATGAGATCATAATTTTTTTGACAAATTCTAATATATTCTACCAGTAACCTAAGAAGATAAGAAAAAAACTTCAGCTGTTGCTGACAAGCAAAACAATAGGAGCTTATTTCAGAGCTTCTACAATTTGATCGAAAGTAATGGTCCCATGAAGAGCAGCACAGTGGTGAACAAGCCTGGCCCAGGAGGCATTTTTTGGTACAGCTCAGCACTAATCAGCACAGCACTAATCTCTGGAAACACCCATGGCCTTGTTGATTGAGTTAAAACAAGGAATATTGATCTTACAGTGTGTTGCTGGGACCAAAAACTGTACACCATCACATTCCTCAGGACTGAAGGGCAGGGGGAAGGAAAGGGGGGAGACTACAGTAGTGTGTATGTTCTGGAAAGTGGGTATCAGTGTAAGGCGGGGGGTCCTCAGTTCTCAGCCGGTTTCTCCAGCAGGGTCTTGACGTGTGCATGTAGGGGCGTACACACAGCGTGGTAGGCCTTGGGCGTGAGGTGGAGGTAATCGTACATATCCTGGTGGGAGATGCTTCCGTCTGACAGCACAAAGCCGGGGTCCACGTTGAGAAAGGAGGCGTGGGGGAGTGAAGACACACCCTCCTGGACTAGCTGGTTAACCAGGCTGTTCTTCTCTCGCAGAGGGTTGGACAACTGACCCCTGGGTAGCAATCCCTGTGGGTGACAATGAAAGATTAGACTAACAGACAGGACGTGAATACCGAGGGCAGACAGTATCGGACAGCTAAGAACAAACTGTCAATTTTAATATTTGATGAATAGCAACCACAATCTGAAAACCATCCGAGCTCACAACATCCACAGAACAAAAGGACAAGACAGACAGCAGGGTCACAAACCTACCAGAACGAGGGTGTGGGCATTAGGCAGCTTGTTCTTGATAAGCTGGACAATAGCCATGATGCCTCCACAGGCCTGTTCTGCGGTGTGGCCATGGTTGTTGGTGCCCACCCACAGAACCACAACCTACGAATAAAGAGCAAAGAACACCACGGTAGTAAAGCTGGCAATTTCATTACTAAAATGAAAATAGTCCTTGATTACAAAGCATGTGGATTAATGAATACAATGTTTTTTGGTTTAGGGATATGCTAAATTGAGGTGGTCACCCCTATGCATACCTTTGGGCTGATGTGGTCCAACTCTCCATTGCCCAGCCTCCATAAGACATGCTGTGTGGCATCACCGCCTACACCAAAGTTTAGAGTGTGGAGGGGGGAAAATAGCTTTCTCCACACCTGACAAAAACAAGGACACAGGGTATAGTTTCAAATCATTTGAACCCGATATATGGATAAATAGTAATTAATATTAGACTACATGTATTAAAACATCAAAAGACAACCTCACAGTTTGCACAAATGTATTGGGTCTGGCATTTTTCCACACACAAATAGAGCCCACATTTTTTAACCATATTGGAGTGGGAGCCCTTTGATTTGAAATGTAGATGAGTGACCTGGGAACGAGGTTTAGACTGAAAATATGAATACAGTCAATGAACATGTACTGTATCTTACCTCAAATTGGTGCAAGAGCTGTACAAGAGAGTCCCCAACAAACAGGACGTCGGGTTCCTTGCCCTTGCTGTCCGAAACAAAGCGATTGTGCTATGAACATGAAACGAGGCAGGACAGGTGTGTTAATACTTCTAAAAACTGGCATTTGCAACCATCAGCATATTAAAATCAATATCTACAGTATTGTGCATGCGAGTTTACAAACAAGTACCAGTGTTTGTTAAAGCATGCTCTCTACATCCAGGTAAAAATTGTGAAAATGGACGATTACTTGATTCAAATAACCAATTACATTAGTCATATTGTCTATTGCAAGGAATTCAGATACAAAAAACAAAATGTCATATCATATATGAAATTGTAGATAATTGAGTCGATGACCTGAGCTGTGATAAGGGACTACTTTAGATAATATTGTTAAGACGCATCTTAAGACCAGATAGACAACACACCAAAGACATCCATCGTCCATCTCCTTGAACGTCCACACAAGAGGTGGGTGTGGCGGCGGGGTTACATTCTCCTGCGCTCATCTTTGGTTACTGAAAAGGAAAACAAAGATAGCCGTGTTTGCCCGGCTATGTGCACATCGTGGTTTACGTAGTGTAGTAGTTAATGGACTACGTAAATCATCCATGGGCTTTATACATGAGAAGCACTGGTAAATGCAAGGAAACTGGACAGTTAACCTAACGTTGTGGATTGTGGCATTGAGAGCTAGCTAGCTAGCTAGCTAGCGATCAAGCTAACCACCCTTTGCCATGTGAGGATGCCAGTAGAACTGCACGGCTTTATCGAGTAGCCTGACAATGCAAAATGCAAACTTAAGACGTGCACTAGCCGTTGGATGCATGGGTGAAACAACCATAACTAATAAACGGTTTAATTTGTTTCAAAACAAGTAAATGAATGCACTACCTTGTCGAGCTTGGTTTATTTTTCTGTAGTTCCTGAAAGTAGAAAATCATGTCAGAGCCGAATGTACCATTAACCAAAGTGGGGGAGTTGGCCAGTTCGATAAAAATGTAGCTTATGTCTACTGACGAAAGTTTCCCTTTAAACAATGTTCTGTCTGTATATACAAGTCATTAATCAAGTTAATTGATGTGTATGTGCAATACAATAGGACCGACCAGTTTAAATAATCTGATAGCTACATAAATATCGTAGAGGTCTGTCTTGGAGTCGTCCATTCATAGACTGCCGAGCTGAAAGGGCGGTACTAAAACACGCGGCTCACGAGTCTGCTGTCTGCTGGTGCCCCACCATTAACACTGTGTCGCAGGCATGCATGGGAATCATCTTTAATGACCTTTCATGAGAGGAAACTGGCCTAATGATTATGTTATGAATCCCCTACCAAATTTAAGAGATGCACGCTGGAATAAACGGACTTTTGGGGAACTGAGTGTATGACATTACTGAACTAGCATTTACAGATGTTGAGTGATTTTTGACAGACTAAACCCCCTT
Organism: Osmerus mordax; assembly: GCF_038355195.1. Taxonomy (NCBI): domain Eukaryota; kingdom Metazoa; phylum Chordata; class Actinopteri; order Osmeriformes; family Osmeridae; genus Osmerus; species Osmerus mordax. Next base: position 3,120,208 of record NC_090055.1, read on the forward strand.
TTAATGTTTGCATTTAAATAATCAGTCAAATGAATGTAGTGGTCTAATAGTATGCCAAAACAACGCACGCTTATCCCTCTTCTGGCTCCAGTTGATCAACCAAGGTTGCTAGGAAGAGAGCGAACTAAATGTTGCCCCGCAACCGACAATTCAAACGAAAATCAATGTTTCATTGTATTGCACGACTCCAGGACTTCGTTCATTGTATCGTTTCATTTTTGCTTGTCATCTATAGCTAGCAACGTCAATTATATCCGTATAATGTAAGGAGAATTCAGAAACAACATGTAACGAAATAGTTACTTGAATATTTTGATATTTTCATCAACGAGCTACTGGACTACGCCCTACTCTACTGTTCTGTAGCCTACTTGCGGCGTGTGTAATATTGGCTAGTCTACTTACAGTACTGTAGAAAATTGTTTTGCACCTGCGCCAATTGAGTTAATTAGGCTAGCTAGTTGACAGATATTGAATAAAGAGACCACAGCAACTAGTCAAATGACCGTGAGTAAGAAGTTAGGCTACAGTTCAGTGAACTAACTGTACAAGTATCATTTAAATAATTTAAATTTGATTCATTTAGCAGACGCTTTTATCCAAAGCGACATACTGTACACTAGGCTAGCGCCTATAGAAGAACAGTAGTGTTTCTAGCATAATGCTAAGCTACCACCACATCGGACATTGAGATCGATCCAACCGCTAGCTAGCTGCTTATTTTAAGTGTGAAAAAATACTGGTATCATTTTACCATGCTTTCTATCTCCTCTGAAAATCTATTTTCTGGAAGTAGGCTATAGTAAGGAAGCAAGCTACAGTATCTTGATTGCTGTGCTGTATGTATATCCGCTTATAAATGTAATTCCCAAGAATAACTACAAATTATTCAAGCAAATTGTTGTTAATGCTGTGCTATTTCTTCCATCTCTCTTATGCCAGTTGTCATCCACCTAATGATGAGCCACTCACATGGGAAAGTCTTAACTGACAAGCAGAATATATTTCATATCTTCAGAAAGCACCAGAAGACTTCAGGAAAAAGCTGCAGCCCAATTATGAGACACACCTCAAAATACACATGTTGCACACTCCACGATAAAAACACAGAAGCCAAACACAGCCAAAAGCACAAAGCCAAACGACTGAAAACACGCAAGGAAAGGAACCATGTACGAGGATGCGAGGGAGAAGGGTCAAAGATAATATCGCAACACCACCGTCTTCACCAAAACCATAAAGAGAGGGATCACTGTCATGGCTGCTGTCAAAGCATCACTTGCCCTCCTTCACGCAAAGACGCGCTGTTTGCCCGAGTCTTCCCCTCCGCACAGGAGCCTAGCATCATCACAGACAGCCGTCTCACAGGGCACCACGGGCTGTTCAACCATGAGGTGAAGTCCATAGACATCGAGCGCCTGCTGGGTGAACAGAGGAAGCTGGAAACGGGGCGGCGTTGGGGAGGGAAGAAGAACCACATCGCGCCCCTACCCCTTGCTCTGAACTCTCCCATTTTCCCCATCTCTCCTGGGTCAGTTTGCAACACGGAGGAAGTTGGTGTTTGCAAAACCGACAAAGCTTCAGATAACAGGAAGGCCGAAAGAGCCACAACTAGTACAAAAGTCCGGAGCAACTGCAAATCTACATTGGACATCACAGCTTGCTCAAGTGGGGATGCACATGGAATTGTACAAAACAATAATGCATGTATTCAGGTTTCTGTAGAAGAGGAGGGGAATTTAGCCAGCCGTTCTAACAGCTATGGATCCGGGATCACTCCAGGTCAGAGACAACGGGGCACTGTGACATCATCAGACTGCGACATTGCTCTACTCTCATCAACAGACAGCCCCTTCCACATACCGGCAGTTGAAAGCAAAGAGGGAAGGCACGTGGTTCCTGAAACAGTTGGCAAATATCTACTGCCCCTCAAAGGGCAGAAGGAAAACTCAAGGCTCAAGGACACACAAGTGAATGCCCTCAGTCAGAAGGAGACCCCTCAAAACATTGGATATCTACAGCCTTGCACACAGTCAGACAGCCCCAGCCCCCAGCTAGCCCAGGCCTCCTTAAACAAACGGGTCAGTGCGAGCTCAGAGCCCCGGCAGACAGATGAAGCGCGCAGGCCCAACCCTGTGAGTGCGGTGGCGGCTCGTCTCTGCAGGTCTCTGGAGCTGCCCCTTCTCAGTCGGAGACACCTGCTGGTGGAGAGCAGGGAGGTTCTTCTGCAGGCCCTCAGGGACAGGCATGGCCCCCAGCTCCAGGAGAACCTCCTCAAGGTGCAGCGGCGTCTCAGCTTCGGTACCAGGCCCGTCCGGGCGCCCCAGGGCCTGAGCAGCAGACCCCCTGCTGTTGATCGGGTCAGTGGGACCCAACCAGCAGGTGAGGCACTGGCCCAATTATCAAATGTGTGTATGATATACTGGATAATAAAGGCAGGGTAGGTACGTTTTGCGAGCCTAGCAATTTTTCAAACCAAAATATCCCTACCCTTCAAAGCCACTCCCAAAACACATTAACTCCCTGCCTGACTACTGCTATTAGTAGTTTAACTACAAATTACTGTAGTACCACTGCTGCTACTACTGCTTAAAACAAAAATATATATTCTATGTGTTCTGCTAACCCTACAGGTCAGTCTGGTTCCACAGAGACAGGCATGGAGCAGTCTTCCATTCTGGAGCCACAGAGACCACCAGGTCTCAAAAGGAGGAGGAAACAGCTGTGTCCCCTCAGGGTCTCTCCACCTCAGTCACAGATGGACGGACAGTCACAGCTGGGGCAGGGCATGGTGAGAGCAGGAACATTCAGGGTGCCTGGCCCCTGACGATTTGTCAGGATATAACAGATTTAAATGTCGACATGAAATCTGTCTGCATCAATCCCACACATTCAACAGTGTTGTTGCTTTCCTGCTCTGTGCAAGTATCTCTGACTTAAACTTTGGTGTTAAATTTGATTGATAATTTGTGGGAACTTACCATTGCTTTCCTATTTGTGTGATTTCAGTCAGTTCCATGGGCTACCAACCACACTGTGGAGCATGTAGGAGATCTTTTTGGGGAGTTACTGAGACCGCCCGCCTCCTCCAGTTTTCAAATGGACATCCTGCCATGTTGTGCCTCGTCGCCCCACCACATGTTTGATCCTCCCTCCGCCACACAGCGGGGGGGGCAAGCTTGTCCTCCTCGCTCCTGGGATGAACACTTGACAAGGGGAGCGAGAGAGACAACGAGGAAGGATTGCTTTGATAACTGGAGGTATGACCTGGATTTGAGCTTTCCCAACCAAACAGGAACAGTGATAGAGAGAGGTGGGGGGCCTCTGTGGCACGACAGGAGCAGGCAGTCTTCCGTGCAGAACCCTACGTGGACACCAGAGGGCGATCCTAAAGTGTTTCAAAATCCTTTTGAACTTGACAGGAGCCGTCTACGTGCTTCCTCTTCTTCCTCATCTGCTCCACCTCAACATTCGTTAGAGAATCGCCAGCTCCACCCTTTCTACCGCTTCAACCGACCCCCACCCAGCCCCACACCCGTGTCCCACTGTCCTGACATGACCTGTTACCCCCCATCCCATATGCTGGAGAGAGGCCTGTCCCCTTCCAGGGCCTTCCTGCCAGCCTTCCCCAGTCCAGAAAAATGGTCCTTTCCCCCAATGAGACTCTACTGATTCCACATCCACTAGACCCACCCACAGACAAACCTGTGCCCAGTGCTAAAACCATTTTATGTTGTGAGGGAATACACCATTCATTTACACCATCAAAACTTATCGTTTACAAATAACAATACACCTTGTGTTCATGTGATGAAGTATGCAGAAATGATTTCAAGGCCAAAGTATTTTTCATCTTTGTTAAATGTAGTAAACAACAGTCGACCTGGACATTGAAAACACAATTATGACTATCTTTAGTATCAGAATATTGTTTTAATGTCATAGAAACATGTTAAAGAAAAAAAAGTGTCAGTTTTACGTCGTGGAGAGAAAAGGACATGTACATTTTAAGTAGTAATGGTGGGTCAGGCATTTTGTGTCGCTGAGCTTAAATGGATGTGAATTCAAAGGAAATCTTAAAGCATTCAACGCCTGTCTGTTTTTTTGGTTCTTGAACCCGCTGGAATTACTCAGATTACCAGGCACACTTAGCACATGTATGTCATCTGTAATAAAACGAGTGAAATACATCATCTTTTTCTATCATTGCCAAGGGAGTAAATTACATTGATTACAAGCTTTGTAAATGGTTAATATTGTGACTATAATGCCTTAGGGTCACATTTTAGGTTGTTACTGTGCTGATCAAGTCCTTAAGGACCGAAAGCAGGTGCTCCATCAAGCCAGCAAGTGATGTCTTTTATCATCCATGGTTTCATTTTCTTCATAATTCTCACTGTGTTTCGTGGCATCCTTATCCTCTCTCCCCTTCTCCCCCAGTTCCTCAACCCTGCTACTCCCAGTACTGAGGGCTCTCCTCAGCTGGTTCCAGAACAGCTCCTGGGCCTGCACCGGGTCGCTGCAGTCTGGCTCAGGCCACTGAAGGTATGTTTTCTTCAGCATGACCTTTCTCATGCGGTGGTAGGCAGACAGCTGTCTTTCAGGGATGGGCTCGAGGAAAACCAGGAGGAGGACATCTCGAAGGTCATGGAATAGCCTGTAGCTAGCCAGCTGGATCTCTAGTGAGCACCACTCACTGCGAAGGAAGTCCTTGCTGACCACACAGATAGTCTTGCGACTGCCGTACACAGCAGAGACAATGTTGTCGACGATATAACGACCCAGCTCAAAGTCACGGTGATGCAGACACAGTTTAAAATTGGACCCGTTCCCCTCCAAATTCGGCAGCAGATGTTCCAGCACCCATGACTCATCGGCAGAGTTATAAGAGATAAATGCATCATATTCATACACTTCCTCTTCCTCCCTTAGTCGGCGCCAGCTTTCGCTAAACCAGGACCTGAACACATAGTAGCTGTACTTCATTTTCCAATACAGCTTGGTGTACAGGACAGGGATGAGCATTGTTAGAATAATCACAATGTACGTGCTGATGAAGAGATACTGCCCGAGGTCAATGAAGCAAACCTTGGTGTCAAAGTTGACAAAGTGGATATTTGTCTCTCCTGGGCAGGTCAGATTGTAGAGGTAGACTAGCTGAACTTGCTTGTTGTGTAGGGTCCAGTTCTGCAGGTTATTGTTGGGGCAGGTACAGCTGAAAGGGATGTTACGTATGTCCAGGTATCGCAGCTTTGGGAGGGCCTCCAGTACTTCCACGTCTAAGGTCTGCATCACGTTATGGTTGAGCTGCAAGACCTGCAAAGATGTCAAATTCCCAAAAACCTCTTTGGAAAAGTTCTGGATGCCCATATTCTCAGCTATCAGCTTGCGCAAGTTTCGCAGGTTTTTGAAGACGCCTGGTTGCAGCTGCACCACCCCTGCACAAGAGTTGTCCAACGTGAGGAAATTTAAGCCTGTCAGATCATCGAAAGCATCTGTTGCAAAGTTGGTGATATGATTATCAGTAAGGTAGAGGGACGTCAGGGAGCTCAGGCCACGAAAGAAAGCATGAGGTAACAGGTTGATTCCATAGGGCATCTGGCCATCCAGTTTCAGATCCCGGAGCTTGGTTAAGTTCACAAATGGAGAACGAACACATTCAGAGAGGTATCTAATCTGATTCCTTTGTAGGTCGAGCACTTGAAGTGTGTCTTGAAACACTCTGAATTGAGTGCTGTCTATCTGATTTAAATTATTGCCATCCAGGTAGAGTTTTTTGAGACTTTTGAGTCCTTCTAGGGCCGACTTCTCAAAGTGACTGATTTTGTTCCCCCCAAGATCTAAGGTTGTGAGGTTTGTCAGGGAAAAGAAGGTTCTGTAAAAAATAACAGCTATGCGGTTGTTACGAAGATTCAGAGTTTGTAGGCTAAGCAGATCTTCAAAGGTGTCATTAAACAGATCTGTTAAGAGGTTGTTGTCCAAACGAAGTGTTTTAAGGTTTTTCAGCCCCTTTAGAGCCTTACGGCCAAGATAGGCAATTGTGTTTATGTTGAGCTCTAAAGTCTTGATATTTGGGGTTTGGTCAAAAGCAAAGTCATCTACGTTCAGTATGCGATTGTATCGATAGCTTATTTCTGTCATATTTTTTAAAGAAGGGAGCATTTGTATGCACGACACTAGGGTAGTGAGATGGTTATGTTCAACACTGAAGCTCTGTATTTGATCCTGTCCTTTAAGAAATTGAAGACAGCTTATATTCCTTAGGAAGTTACGGGAAAGGTCTAAGGTAACGGTAATTGGTGGACAGCTGGACAATGTGTTTTCCCACAAAGTCCTGATCCCATTGTTTCCAAGCATCATCTTTTTGACATGTTTGACCTTACTTCTTAACAGCTTACAGAATTCCTCCAGCTGTGAATTGTTGCTCAATCCCATACCAGAAAAGTCTATTTGAGTTGCTCTGACATTACTGACTTTAAACAGGTAAAGAATTGTGACATTAGTTGAACGTAAACGCAGATAATTAATATGCCTCAGATCCACATTTTTGAAAGCCGTAGAAGGGAGATGTTCATTATAGGAAAGATCCAACAGGTTGATGTTTCCAAGGAATGTCTTTGCACAAGATAATGTGTATAGTTGGTTTCTACAGAGATATAGGGCTGTGAGGCTCTTGGGTAAACTCGTGACTGTAGAATGCCTTATAGACGTTAGTTTATTACAGCACAGGTCAAGTTTCTTTAATTTCTGCAGGGGAGTCACAGATTCAGCCACTTCTGAGAAATTAGACAAGAGGTTTTGCCGTAATATTAGTGTGTCCAAATTGGTCACTGGAGAGAATAGTTTTTTTTTAAGCCCCTTTAGCGTGTTATTGGACAGAGAGAGGAAAGTAAGACTAGAAAGATTTTGAAACACTAAACTGTTGAGCAGTGACAGATTGTTACAGGATAGGTTAAGGCTTTTAAGATGATCCAGGTTATGAAAGGCCTGCTTGCCAATGGTCCTTAATTGGTGGTTGAAGTTTATCCTGAGGGTTGTGAGGTCAGGAAGGTGAGCAAAGGTTTTGTCAGGTATGTCTTTAAATTTGTTGAAGGAGATTGTTAGTGTGGTGGCAGAGGGGGGAAGGTCAACTACAATGTCCTTTAAGATGTTCCTCGCCCCGCGTCGGGTGCAACTGAAGTTTTGATAGGATGAGTTTGGGTCCTCAATGCAATTTCTGTAACTATAAGACAGTGTAAACTGCACAAGGGAAAGTACAACTCCCACTAATGCAATCATCTGGCTTGTAGAACGCTTCATCTTGGTTGAGTGACAAACAGTTAAATCGTGGTCAAGAAAATCATGTGCTAAAAGCAACAAAAAAAAACTTCATTCATTCATGAATGAACTTCATTCGTGTCTTGAACCCAGAGATATTGTGTTTGCGCAGCCTTTGCAATAATAATGACTTTGTTGCTTTTTATGTCTCTCCTGAGCTGATGAGCAGTAGACAGTGGCAATGTCTTCTGAGAGAGAAAGTAAAAAGTGTAGGTATTAAACTCAATAATATTTTCAATGACTAGTCAGCACAGCATCTTACAATTATGTAACACCTTTTTTACATATTTTGTTACTGTTCGCCAATTGACCACAAATAAACAGTTGATAGCCAATCCTCTATGAGATTAATGTCTAATCGCCTCAGGAAAGCTGTTTCAAATACGATATTTCATGTTTCCTTATGTACTTGTATGTATTTGTGTTTATGTGAATCTCTAGTCATGATCCATTTTATGATCAGTTCAAGTGTTAATTGACCTAGAAAAAAAGTGTTTGTCCATAAAGATCTAAAGATAATTTATGTTTCTGAAGGAAAATTTGCCTAGGAGACATACCTCAAGTTGTCTCCTTTTGTCTGTCCTTTCCAACATAATCTTGAAGATCGTCTCTTTCCTTGTCCGTGGCAAACAAGGTTTTGCAGTAATAAAAAGAGGAAGATGGGCAACTAACATGCAATAATCACAGGAGAGGGAACACAGGAGAGGGAACCGTTTCACTATCAGTGAATAGCATGTAAAACTGAAACTCAATGTATAAGAAAAGGAGTTGGATTTGAATGACAACTATCATCGCATTTTCACCAAAGAACATTTATTTAATTACATTTCATGTAAACCTATATTGTCTCAATGTGACATGGTTTAGTTAACAATAAACATGTGATTACTGTAGTCATCAAAATTACTAAGACATGAGGGTTTCTTTCCTACTGATAATTACACACATACGTATTTGTTCTTCAAACTTGCAATTTCTCCTCGTCTCACTTAATACATTTGTATATTTTCCATGTATTACATATTATTAGGGGTTTTATCGGCCTATGATGAAACAACACTGTCTGCATGTGGTCTTGTTTTGCGGATGTGCAACTTTACCCAGAATTTCCCCTCACAGACAGACCAGACCAGACCACAAGTGCCATGAGACACATGGTGTTCCTCCGCCTCCAATGGATGCTTGACGGTCTCTAAATCCCATCCTGTCCCAGGCCTCTGACCAATCATCCTCTAGACTTCTGCTCTCGAGCCATTTGACAGAGTCCACAGAGAGGCAGGCAGGACATGACGACCCAATCATCACACACGGAACCCTGGGGATCAGCACGTGACGGTTGCAGCTGATTAGACAATTCCTTATTTGACTTTTGACCGCAGCATAAGTGGTCTCCCTCTCATGCATCACAATCTACAAGTAGTGAAACTGGTCCCACGCTCATAAACTCACCAATCACAATCACAATGTCGCTGACTATGTTAAGTGAGGGTTTCCCCCATCTGCTGTGACCCAAACCTTACATTTACATTTAGTCATTTAGCAGACGCTCTTATCCAGAGCGACTTACAGTAAGTACAGGGACATTCCCCCGAGGCAAGTAGGGTGAAGTGCCTTGCCCAAGGACACAACGTCAGTTGGCATGACCGGGAATCGAACTGGCAACCTTCGGATTACTAGCCCGATTCTCTCACCGCTCAGCCACCTGACTCCCTTACTCTCTTACGGCCGGGACTGCTAAGGGGGACATGACTTACGGAGATGTGGTGTTTGCTGCGGATGCTGGTCCTCAGGGCTATCATGGCTCCAGGGAGGAAGGGCAGGCAGCAGCTGTCTCCGTGGTCCTGAGACACCTTACAGGCCAGGATGCAGGGAATGAATGTCCCACAGATGCCTGTGCAGGAGAGAGACGTATCAGCATATCACAGGGAGTCAGGTGGCTGAGCGGTTAGGGAATCAGGCTTGTAAGCAGAAGGTTGCCGGTTCGATTCCGGCCGTGCGAAATTACGTTGTGTCCTTGGGCAAGGCACTTCACCCTACTTGCCTTGGGGGAATGTCCCTGTACTTACTGTAAGTCGCTCTGGATAAGAGCGTCTGCTAAATGACTAAATGTAAATGGAATCATTGATTGCTCTAGGTTATTATGCTGGCCTGTTTATTTGGTATGATAGCATGAAACAACTGACAGCAGGGACTAAGTGCGTCTCTAACACAGCAAAAAGGGAGGGTCGGTAATGTTGTTGAGATGTACTTTTTGTATAATTTGCGGAAATAAACTTCACATCCTGATAGCAACCAATATATCAAGGTTGACAGTAAAATTACTACACACGCACACACACGTACACACACACACACACACACACACACACGCATATACAAACTTACAGATACCGCAGTCGTCACAGCAGTCACACACATTGGAGCTCCATTCGGCAGTGCTGGAGGAGATGGTGTAGCTTGTGACAGTGACCTGGGGCTGAGAGCTGATCACTTCTGTCTGATACGACATGACTGGGGAAGGGGGGGGGAGGGAGAAGGATTATAGTGAAGAGAGGAAAGGTGGAAGAGGGGAAGAAGTAGTGACAAGAAATTAGGGAGAAAACTGAACATTTTGGAAATGAGGTGGGAGAGAGAGAGACGAAGGAAAGGGATAAGGAAAACGACGGCGAAATCGAGTGGATGAGAGAAAATTAGACAATCTGATTTTATAATACTTAAATTGTATACGACTGTTGATATATTTCCGTAATCCAAGTTATTGTAATTTAAATCGTCTGAAACTTCTTACCTGCTTGGGTTGATCCCTTCCTCCAATAAGGTGTCCGATTATTCTGGGTGCCCTTGAGGAAATCGCCAAATGGGAGTGTACTCCTCTGTTATACCTGCAGTGACGTCATCATTTTAACAAGACGAGGTTGGTCACTGGGGAGTCTCTTTTGTGTTATTAAGGCGTTGCGGAAGGACCAAGGGTCTGCCTGCAGGAATACCTTGTCAAGTCAAAAGGGAGATGTTTGGTTTTGGGGTGTAGGGATGTGGTGGAGTGTTCATAACTCCTGTTGTGACGTGTGTCGTTATCATGAAGGGAGAGGCATTCGGTGGAAATGCATGTTTTGCCTTTCATGACACACCACATGCCTCTTTATGGTCATGTGTCGTATATATGTACCCAAGAGGTCTTTGGGACAGTATATTATGTTTGTGAAATTCGACTGTGAAATTGACATACAAATATGACTGCATTCTGTGTGTGCTGTAGCTGTGTTAATGTGTTTATTGATGATGTTGGCGCAATATCTGTATTTGAATATTTACTCATCAACCACAATTCTTAATTGAGGTTACTCTAGTGATGTCCTTGACTGACCGAAAAGTCACCAAATTGTTGATTTTAGTTCAGTCACAGCTTCCAACTTCCCACCAGGTGTAAATGTTTATATCAATTAACTTTATTTATCCAGACGAAAGTGTGTACAGGAGTAAGGCAGCCAACAACTACTAATGTAGTGTTCTGTTTGACACAGTGACTAGCTCTGCAAACATCGACAGAAACCATTGTGTCCAATCTCTGTTTGGCATGTGAACCTCACACTAGTGTAGTGCTTAGTGTAGCTCATGTTGACCCTCAATATTAGCTCTTCTCTTATCCACTCTTATTCCTCCCTTTTTAGGTTTCAGGTAAATCTAAATAAAACACACGATAAGATCACACATCCAAGACAGAGCTTAGCTCATTTCACATATGGGATAGTGTGTCAAGGGAGTCAGGTGGCTGAGCGGTTAGAGAATCGGGTTAGTAACCAGAAGGTCGCTGGTTCGATTCCCGGCCATGCCACATGACGTTGTGTCCTTGGGCAAGGCACTTCACCCTACTTGCCTCGGGGGAATGTCCCTGTACTTACTGTAAGTCGCTCTGGATAAGAGCGTCTGCTAAATGAATAAATGTAAATGTAAATGTAAATAGTGTGAATGACAAATGGTTGCTAATTATTTTTTGAGTCTCTTTTTTTGTGCTCAAGAAACTAGCTTTTATCAGAAACATTCAATATGAGCCTTTGTTCAGTTTATCTGGTGTTGTGTGAACACATTCGGTTCACGCTGAGTTGAACCTGTTACTTTATAAGGTCCCTACCACTCCCTCTTTTTGATTTAGTTTTACTTGTGAATAATTGAAGGAGAAAAAACACACAAAAACCAAGCTGGGTATTTGGAGAATAGAAAGTTTGTTCAAAACTTTTTTCTTCATTGACATACATGTTTTTATTTAGAATTATTTCTGTAACATGCAGTACACACCTTATTTGAGTGCCAGCCAGTAACTGGATAGAGGAAGGAAATGTACTCTTGCAGCTGTGAGGTTGCACAATTACATTTTCCCTCCCACAGGCCTTTACACTTTGTGCACCTTTATTTCACATTGTAACTTAAAATTCCAATGATAAAAGCATGCACGAGTCTGTCATTATCTGTCTGGGAGAGAAACTGTTCCACTTTAGTTATATTTCTAAGGTGGTAAAAGGTACCTTTAAGACTTATTCTTGAAAAGCTGGAGCAATAAGTGCCAATGGTAGTCTTCAGTGTATTGTTAAAAATGTTAACTAAATCATCAGTAAGTATCTACTGGTAGGGATGGTGCAATTTTAGTAATATGATGTGTTGTGCTATGTGATCCTATTAAACATGCCATCACAATGTGTCAAATAAATCTTCTCAGTTAATGTCTTCCAGTGTTATTGTATGTCTAACCAGACAACTTAATTGAGCAGTTTCCTGTGAGATCTCTTTACATATGCTCGGATTTGTCTTTACTGAAACTTGTAAGCTTCCATCAAATCTAATTAAAAATTAAAGTAGAACTGGACGTCAGAGCAAATTTTTTTCTGAAAACTGTAAGGGGTAAAATTATGTCTCTGCATTTTCACTTCCCCTGCCAGGAAAAAGCGAACACGGTGGCTAGTCAATCCGATGTGTTTTTTTGTTTTTTGTTTTCATGCGGTCTATCAGGCTACACTGAGAATGTTGTCATAACATTACATTACATTACATTTAGTCATTTAGCAGACGCTCTTATCCAGAGCGACTTACAGTAAGTACAGGGACATTCCCCCCGAGGCAAGTAGGATGAAGTGCCTTGCCCATTTTGCACTAGCCCGACTCCCTAACCGCTCAGCCACCTGGCTCCCCTTAAATGCAAAGAATCAATCAGTCAATTATCTCTGATTTAACATTTGAGAAGGTCACCTCTCCAGCCTTTAGGGCTGCAAGTGGATAAGTATAGCTACATTTCCCCAAAACAGATATTATCAGTGTGTGGCCGAAGACAGTCCAGTTATGCGTTGCCAACAGTATATCACTGTGTCGATATACGTGTTGACTGCATTTATCTTTTCCGTTGCCATGTCACAATCTTTCCCATTCCTGTTTAATGTGCTAAAGATGTAAGAAGTTTCGGTTCCCGAAACGTAGACTTCTGTTTTTTCTATTGATGGCTAGAAACAGTGGAGATCTAAAGCAACGAGTAGAATAGATTTGCATGTGTGTATATGTGATTCTATGAACGTTTCAGGTACTCGGCTGCTTACTTGTTAGCATGGATTCCTTGAGTGCAACGACAGAAGACTATTGGGTGAGTGATGTTTGACCACTATCTTATGTATGGCTGACTATGGTTAACCATCTTCCAAAGTTATCAAATTTAATTTAATTGCCATGATACTTTAATGTAGTTCTTCGTAGTTATACAAAGAATACAATAACCAACCAAATGACTAACTTACTAACAGACTGTTGGACTAACCAATAGATGAACAAGCTGGAAAACAAAGAATCTATCAGACCAAACACTGATGCATCAGGGGAAATCGGCTGGGGGAATTTAACTCTACTAACATTGTCTCTGGCTTATAGGCATCCCATAGTTCTCTTCATGGATAACATAAATACATTTATGTACCATACATGTACCATGTACCATACATACATGGTACCATTGTACACATGTACAGGGTCTCATATGTAGAGACACCACATTCCATTACATATATGGACGTTCTTGAAGCCCCTCCGAAACACTTCATTCACACTTCAGTCTGCCTACATTATAGGCTTGAGAGCCTTCAATACCAACTCATAGGAGAGAGATAGAAAAGTTAGAAAAGAAATATGGATGCTCCAATTGTGGTCCATACTGAATAGCCATACTGACCTTGTGACTAAATAGATGGATTATTCCATATTTCAAATCAAGTAATTGATTATATTTTTCATATCATAGAACAAACATAGATCAAACAGAAACATTAAGTAAACTTCTTCACATGAGCTCAAAAGAAAGTGAAGAACTGAATTGAACCTTTTCTAGATTACTAGATGAATGTTATTGTAAAGATCAGGGTTGCGGTTACTGCAGTAGACCTAATTTACTCTTGATGGAATCCAAAACTAAATTTTAACTGTAGAATGCTGTCTGTTTAGACGCACATGTTCTGCCCTTTTATAGAGGATGTGACTGAAATCAGCATTAGTAGCCTACAGGCACCGTTAAGTGTATTATAAAGCCTGCTCAAAACGTTCTGAAAGCTTTCAGAATTGTGATTTATTTTTAAAAGATTGGATAAAAAGCCTAGTAGTGCCTGAACCAGAATACCAGTACCGACATAGACGTATACTTGAATAAACTTCCTTTTAGGTCAACAGTGATTGGGTGGCTGGTTAACTCTATATTGTTCTTTCTTTTACCAGCCAGACGACTATGACTACAGCAACTCTCCAGGCACTGACAAGTCTGCTTCTCCTTGTTTCCGTGACGACATCTGGGGCTTCGGACAGAGCTACTCCCCAGTAGTCTACAGCATCGTCTTTGTGCTAGCGCTGGTGGGTAATACACTGGTCCTGTGCGTTGTCCGGCGCTACCGCAACTCCCAGAGCGCCGGGGCCTGTTCCTACTCCCTCACGGACACCTTCCTCCTTCACTTGGCGATCTCCGACCTTTTGTTGGCCTTCACCCTGCCCCTCTTCGCTGTCCAGTGGGCCAAGGAATGGGTGTTTGGCGAGGCAGCCTGCAAGATCTCCGGCGCCCTCTTTTCCCTCAACCGCTACAGTGGCATCCTATTCCTGGCCTGCATCAGTTTTGACCGTTACCTCGCAATCGTCCATGCTGTCAGCACCGGCTGGAAGCGCAACACCTGCCATGCCCAGATCGCTTGTGCGCTGATCTGGACAGTGTGCCTCGCCCTTAGCGGGGTGGACATTGCCTTCAGAGAGGTTGTGAAGGGCTCAGGCCAGAAGGAGTTCCTCGTCTGCAGGACCTGGTTTACTCAGAGCACCATGCAGTGGCAGGTAGGGCTGCAGCTGGTTAACTTGATGCTGGGATTTGGGCTCCCCCTGGTGGTCATGCTGTACTGTTACATCCGTATATTCAAGTCCCTGTGCAATGCCAGTCGGCGCCAGAAACGGAAGTCCCTTCGCCTCATAGTCTCCCTTGTGTCTGTGTTTGTGTTCTGCTGGGCACCTTTCAACTGCTTCCAGTTGGCGGACAGCCTGCAGAAGTTGGGCGTGATAGGTGAAGTAGGGTGCCTGTTTGGACGTGTAGTGGACTTTGGGACAATGGTGACCGAGAGTTTGGGGTTATTTCACTGTGCCCTAAACCCCCTGCTGTATGGCTTTGTGGGAGTCAAATTCAGAAGGGAGCTGGCTAAGATGTGTAAAGAGTTACTGGGGAAGAGGGGTTGTCTGGGGATGGAGGGATGGGGACCGAAGAGAAAACGAAGAACCACCGTCTCTTGCAGTTCAGCCGAGAGCGAGAACACGTCTTACTTTTCTGTCATGGTGTGAAACCAGAAATGAGGGGTTGTGGGGGAGAGAGAGGAAGTGGTTTGATAAAAGATCAAAAGGAATACGGATGGATTTTGTAAGTAACAAAATGGAGGAAACAAAACTGTCTTGAGTGAAAAGGTTACACCATAACCTACACAAGTTCTCAAAAAAATATATTCTTATTTTTTCAGTTTCATTCAGGATTATTCCATGGAGATGTAATTAGGGCTGGTATTTCTCTTACTTTTCTAAAAAGATAATCAAATCATGTGTTCTGAAACTTTGTAAGAAGGGTGATGACTGATCTGAGAATTGTACTAAAAGTAAACTTTTCACGCTCAATGTCTGTTTCGTCAAGTGCGATTTCATATGGAAGGCTACACATGAACAGCCATGGCATTGTTTAAGCTAAGTTTAAAATGTGTTTGTCAGATTGTTCAACTATAATTGATTTGAAATGCATTTTCTTAAATAAAAGCTTTATAAAATAAGGAATTGTGTTCTTTGTGAATACTCAACTTCTGTTATTGTATGTACCCTAGCAGTAGCAACCAAACAGTAGCTCTACCTACCAATGCCATGCCAATGAATGACATTTGTTCTCCTCTGAGTTTTTCTGGGAGTTTTTCCTTGTCTTCCTTGAGGGTTTAGTTTGGTTGAGGGGCAGTTCTATGGGCGCATGTGAAGCACTCTGTGACATTGCTTGTAAATAGGGCTATACAAATACATTTAGATTTGAATGGGTATACATACAGCATAAAGGCTTTCCTGCCTTGCCTTAAGTACACCACTGGTTAAGGAGAGTTGCCGCATAAAGACAGACCTTAACTTCTTTGTCAGTAAAATACAATGAACGTCCGCTTTATGTTATTCCATTTCAAATGAGTGTCACAATTAGGCTACACTTTCCATAGCATTCATACCAGGGGCGTTTTTTGAGTTTGAAGAGACTAGGGTTTTAGCCCAGACCCCACACACAGACCCACAGTACCCCTAGCGCAAAAGGTTTTATTTGACCAACATTCGCCCGCACCCGTAATCGAAAACACCACCTCAAAGATCTCATGCACAACCACTAACGGCTAATCCAACAGAAAGCTAGTTGGTCACCGGCGCGGGTGGTGTATCGTTTAATCGATCTGTAACAGCCTCAGGGAGGTCACATTCTGACGACAGCTCTCAGGTTTGGAAGTGAAAAAAGTTAGGATTTTGAAAATATATTTATTTATTCAACCTTTAAAAAAAAAAAAATCGAAACGTAAAAAAAAAAAAATATTGTAAGACTTTATTTTCAAGAAATATTTTTCTTTCAACCTAACGACACAGCTATCAAAATAATATGACCTCGTTTCCAGGTCCAGATCTTAACCAGATGGGTGATCTTCAGGTTATACATGGTAAGGACAGATAAATCACCTGCGTTAGTTTGGTTGGTGTGTCAGACATGTTCAGCCAACAGGGAGGTCGGAATATGGAATTGGAATTCATCTTACCTGAAAATAGGTCTAATTTCGCCATCTTGTGGACAAACACCATAAACAGTCCGACAACATTAGATATAACTTGAGTGTTAATGTGTAGGCTAGTTGTCTACTTTTTTTTCGCCACTTCTTTTAGCTTAAACTGGCAAGCTCAGGCTCAGGCCTGCAGACTTTGACAGACAGACAACAGTTGCAGCGGGCTGGGCTCACTCTGCTAGATGCATTTCTCAGTGGAGTTGGCTAGCTTGGTCGAAACAAGCTAAGAAGCCTGTGAAGTGATTGACTTTCTCTTTCTAAACACAGCACACGATTGACTTGTTTGATATGCGGATAGGCTACGCTGCAGGAACTTGCGTTAGCCCTTAAATGAAACCCGTTCTCGCCAGATCATTTCTCCTTATTCTACAGAGAGAGCTGGTCGACAGAATAAGCAGCTGAACAACTTGGTTAAAGTAAGTGGTACAGGCTGTCTTTCAAATGTTCGTTATTAAGTTATTATTTCTCTCAACATGAATAGCTACTGTTTCACTCGACTTTCTGTACTTGTGGCATGTAACCCGATAATGTGTGGGTCACTCTTTAACAGAGACACTGTAGCGTACTTTCCGGTCTTTTAATTCTTTATGTTTCATCAGTGCTGACATCAACAACATGTGAGCTGTTTTAAATATCCCGGAATTGCCATTGTTTGAGGACAAACCCTTCTCACTCGCTGCTGTCTACAGTAGAGCTGAATGCAGACAACCTGTTTAGCGTGTTTTACAATTTCTTTTCCGTTCCTTGTTTAATTTAGAGACTCTTATACGACTGGTCTTCTTTTGCACCACTTTTTCTTACTCCTCCACAGAATGACAGACATGGACGTGCATTCGGAAGGGATATTTCAACAAAACGACACATACGAATATGACGACAATTATGAATACAAGGATGAGTGTGTTCCCGAGGAGGGAATGGGCTGGCAGCCGATCTTCCTTCTGTGGTTGTATGTCCTGTCGTTGGTTCTGGGCCTGCTGGGAAACGGCCTTGTCTTTTGGATTATGGCCCAGAGGAGACCGAGCTGGACCTTGACAGACACCTTCATCCTGCACCTGGGTGTTGCTGACTGCCTGCTGCTGCTCACGCTGCCGTTCAGGGCAGCTCAGACCTTTCAATCTCAGGAGTGGAGCTTTCAGCAGCCCCTCTGCAAAGTCACTGGTGCCATCTTCAATGTAAGTCAATGGTGGGATTTGAACCACTGATTTTCTGCTTGACTGTATGGAACAGGGAGGGCCAGAAAGGAGTAGGCTAATATAGGGGGCGATAAGAGCTCATATAATAGGGGCTTAGAAGTTGGTTTAAGACGTTCTCCAAATGGAATGGTTTAGGCACCACTGTGGGACAGAGTTAAATTGAACAGGAAGGTAGTGAGAAAACACTGCATTCAGAGTCTCTATACCTATCTGAGTCAGTTGGCTGAGCGGTGAGGGAGTCGGGCTAGTAATCCGAAGGTTGCCAGTTCGATTCCCGGTCATGCCAACTGATGTTGTGTCCTTGGGCAAGGCACTTCACCATACTTGCCTCGGGGGAATGTCCCTGTACTTACTGTAAGTCGCTCTGGATAAGAGCGTCTGCTAAATGACTAAATGTAAATGTATCTACATGCGCAACGTGAAGGTGTTTCAAGTAAATCGACCATTTGTGGGAATAGACATGGGAATAGACATCCTTTTGTTTGTTCTGCCTTTTCTCTCTAATCTCTAATCTGTTTATCTCTCGTACTCATTTGCTTTCACTTTCTCCCTCTCTCTCTCTCTCTCTCTCTCTCTCTCTCTCTCTCTCTCTCTCTCTCTCTCTCTCTCTCTCTCTCTCTCTTTCTCTGTCATGCTCTCTGTCTTGCTCTGTCTGACCTTCCCCCTCTCTCTCCAGATCAACATCTACTGTGGGGTCCTCCTGCTGGGTGGAATGAGTCTGATGTCCTCCTGCAAAGGTTCCTGGGTGGGTCACGTCACCTGCGCGTGCGTGTGGCTCATCTCCACCCTCCTCTCCGTCCCCAACTGGGTGTTCCTGGGGGTCGTCACCAGCCAGGGCAGAATGAAGTGCGGCCCTAGCTACCCGTCAGACTCCTGGCGCCTGGCGTCCCGCCTGCTCTACCACGCGGCCAGCTTCCTGCTTCCCTCCGCCGTCCTGCTCTACTGCTTCACCTGCATACTGCAGTGCGGCTGCCGGGTCCTCCAGAAGCACAGGGCGGTCAGGGTCATCCTGGCCCTGGTTCTGGTCTTCTTCCTCTGCTGGACGCCCTACAACATCACCCTCTTGGTGGAAACCTTCGGTGTGAAACCAGCGGAGCCTTCAGAAGGATCCTGCGAGTGGAGAAGGATAGAGAGCGTTGTGGAGGTCACCGCTGCCGTTTGCTGTTTTCGCGCCTCCCTAAACCCTTTGCTGTATTTCTTGGTGTGCGGGAACTTTAGGAGGGTGGTGTTGCAGAAGCTAAGGAGACAGAAAGGGGCTCATAACAATACGTTTCTGTGGGCTTCGTCTGTGACCGAGCAGACTTCACCCAAGGAGAATGGGGCCTTGAACCAAAGTCGTTTTCAGCAGGAACAGTCCACCCACTGCTGACCTGAAGGGCGGAAACAGAAACCCTATGACTAACAGTGACAGTGGTTAATCATACTGGGTCTGTACATCAGGTGATGTCAGAGGGTCATGGGGCCAGTGAGTGGATTGTCGATACTGTGTCACAATGACAGGGTCTGTTCTATACTGCGAAGGCTAGTTTGTTATATCTGGCTTGTGGCCTTTTTTACTGTAATGTAAAGATTTCCAAGCTATTTTAATTAGTTTGTGCTATGCTTTTTTTTAAACACATTTTTGTGGTTACGGATTTCTTTGAATTCAGAATGGTTATGTATTATGAATTGTTATATGAATATATTTTTTCAATTATTGTTTTATTCACCACTTTGAGGTGGCGAATAACATTATTGCGCCACAAATATAGAATTAATATAATCATTTAAAGGAAAGGTTCATGATGTGATATGCACAAGAAGATAATTAAATCATTGTTACAGTGTTATAGTTTTATTGTATGGTACATCTAAGTATATGTCCTGTTGTGATTCCATATAATGACTTTCTATTTACCCTCTAGGTATATTGGAAATGTCCCGTGTAAATATTCAGATCGTACTGGGTACTGGGGAATTCCCAGGGTAGTTTTAGGCAGCTCAGCTCCCTAGTTACTCAACATCAGGCCCTGGGACTTCCCTCCTGACACAAGTCTCAGACACGTTGTGTTAAGACAGTCTCTTGTTGCAACAGGAATGCATTTCTGGGCCTTTCTGCAGATTCTGACATCATGGGTCAGGTGATGAGAAGAGAATATGTGGGAGAATCAAGGAAAAAAACTTCATTTGCTGGCCCTGTGCCCGTTATTACAGAGTGAGTATCTCTGAGGGCCGTCTGAATGCTTGTGTCTGTTTTTAAAGGGAAAACAAATGCTTGCTTTGTGCACTCAGTCCTATAGTGTGGGAGACAACAGAGGGAAGGAAGCTAAGGGACTGGGAGGGGAAACATTCAGAAAGCTATCATTGGATAAAGATTGTAAGCTGTGATGTGATTATCTTTAGTGTCAGGGCAGGTCTGGTCTAGTCAGTGTTAGTGTGCAATGCAGTATTTAAATAAAAAACGTCCATTTGTCTCTTACGTGCAAATATTTCCGATATATGACACCAACACACACGTGTTTCCTGTGTTCTGTGTGTTCAGTTTCTTTGAAGGTACAATAAGTAGGCCTATGTTTTTTTCTCTCTCAGTATTGTAGCTTAAGTTTCCAGATACACAAATGTATGTAGTATGAAATACGACTGTCCAGCTCCTTGTGCTGGAAGCTCCTTGTCCAGCTCCTTGTGCCAAGTCTAACATGACAGATTTATGTCAGATGTCAAAATGACTACTTCCTGTAAAACTAATGTTTCCATTTGGAGATGAGCAAGATACATATGCATAGTTTTGTGATGGCTGAAATATGAGATATATATGTTGGTAGTGTGATGTACACACACTGTGATCAACATGCAGATCTGTGCTAATAACTGTAGTTTCCTGTGTAACCTTTTTGTCACGGCAACATATTATGTATTATTCAAATCTGGAGAGAGAGAAGGATATTGCTATCTTGGCCCTGTCGCAGCCCACATTATACTATACAGCATGAGATAAGGGAATATTATCTAATTATGGTAATTTTCTAATAAATGTGGTGGATGTGGTGTCCCAATGTGTTTTTCATACTTCAGATCGTGCTTGTACTTTTTACATGGAGAGGGAGGTGCTTGGTGAGTTGACTTTGCTATGGTTCCTGTACCTTATCTGTGTACATGGCCAGATACAGACACTTCGCAAACATACACTGCTCTGTATAGACTGCAAACGTACACTGCTCTGTATATACTGCAAACGTACACTGCTCTGTATATACTGCAAACGTACACTGCTCTGTATATACTGCAAACGTACACTGCTCTGTATATACTGCAAACGTACACTGCTCTGTATATACTGCAAATGTACACTGCTCTGTATATACTGCAAACATACACTGCTCTGTATATACTGCTCATGTAGAGGTTATTCTCTTTCAATGTGCCAGGATTTTTCTACTCAACAGAACAGTTGCAAGAGATGATGGATTTCAGGCCTACACAACAACATTAATTTATAAAATATAAGTTATAAATAATGTACTGCCTGTTAGTTCCGGAGACTGCTGACCCTATCCCTACATCTCAAAGTAGCTCATGACAGTTTAATACATCATGTGGATTGATACTGTAGTTAAGTGGGGATTGATACTGTAGCTCAGTGGGGATTGATACTGTAGTTAAGTGGGGATTGATACTGTAGTTAAGTGGGGATTGATACTGTAGCTCAGTGGGGATTGATACTGTAGTTCAGTGGGGATTGATACTGTAGCTCAGTGGGGATTGATACTGTAGCTCAGTGGGGATTGATACTGTAGTTCAGTGGGGATTGATACTGTAGTTAAGTGGGGATTGATACTGTAGTTACATTTGGCTGCAGATCCTTATTGGAGGTTCAAAATCCCACCTGTATAAAAGTGTCAATTACATGAATACATCTAATGCTGATCTTAGCATGTAGAATGTCAATCAGTAATGCATTTGCAGTGTAAGTACTACAGGCCATATAAGCCACACAATAAATGAAAAAACACTGAGTTAAAAACAGTAGGAAAATATAACTTTATTGGACAAGTCATGAAAAAATACATATATCATCATAATTCACACATTTACAAAGTCGGTTTTACAAAGTCATAATTCCAGGTCACAAAAGTTAAATTATCTTATAAAAAAACACAAATCTGTTTTGACAAAGTCAAATCAATATACTGTACTTATTATCTTATAAAAGGTTCCTAACACATACATAAGGAAGGAACTATCTCTGAAGGAAAAGTTAAAAGAAGTTGGCTTTATGACTTTACACAACAATGCTACAAGTGGTTTCTGGTTACAACCTCCTTACCCTTACTACTCCTTCGTATCAATAAGGAAGTTAGAATCGGACAAAGGTCAGATTATTATCATATTTATAAACTGGAACAGTTGGAACAGGTCACCAAGCGCTACGGCGTCCCTGCAGCCGACTCTCTCTGTCCCCCTTCTCTCTTCGCCACTCTCAAATTTACATTTACATTTTGTAGACGCTCTTATCCAGAGCGACTTACAGTGAGTACAGGGACATTCTCCCCGAGGCAAGTAGGGTGAAGTGCCTTGCCCAAGGACACAACGTCATTTAACACGAACCAACAACCTTCTGATTAATAGCCCGACTCCCTAACCGCTCAGCCATCTGAACCCCAGCAGTGTACCTCAAATGGCCAGGGTGTTGGATGTGTCTCTGGATTCCGACCACACAGAGCTCCTCCTGCTGTCTGTGGTTCTCATTCCTGCCCCGATCTTCATCTTGCAGCCCAGCGACCTCAGTATGGCCAGCAGGTGGCGCCGGAACGTCACCCCCACGAAAGCATACACCACCGGGTTGAGACTGCAGTGGAGGTAGCCCAGAGAGGATGTGGCTGAGAGGGCGATGTCCAGGCTGGTCCTCGTCTCGCAGGTGTCCTTCAGGGTGTTGTTGTTATGCAGCGTGTCCACCATGAGGGTGATGTTGTAGGGCGTCCAGCAGAGGAAGAAGACCAGGACCAGGGCCAGGATGACCCTGACCGCCCTGTGCTTCTGGAGACCCTGGGAGCCACGCTGCAACCGCAGCAGTATGCAGGAATAACAGTAGAGGAGGACGGCGGAGGGAAGCAGGAATCCCACCAGGTGGTAGATCAGACGGGACGCCAGGTGCCATTGAGGCACGGACTGACCGTACGCCAGGTAGTTGTGAACACACTCTGTTTTGTTCCGCCTGGTGTCCTTTACAGACTGCAGGAACAGCCAGTCTGGGATGGAGAGGAAAATGGAACAGATCCACACGGATGCACAGCTAGAGTGAACCACCCAGGTTTTTTTGCGGGAGTACATCTGCGCAGCGTGGACGATGCACAGGTAGCGGTCTAGACTGATGATGGCTAGCAGGAAGATCCCGCAGTAGAAGTTAATCTGGAAGGATAGAGATGGGAAGGGAGGTTGTGAAAGAGGAGGAGGCGAAGAAAGGTCGACGGAAAAAGACAAAAAAATGTTAGGTGGGAGCTTGTGCTTGAAAAAATGAATAGAACAACCACTTGTGACCACAGGAGTTAATGACTGATATATTCTACAGGCCTTACCTGGAAGATAGCGCCAGTAATTTTGCAGAGCGGCGTCCCAAAGGTCCACCCCTCAGTTTGAGTGGCTTGAGCTGCCCAGAACGGCAGGGTAAACAGCAGCATGCTGTCGGCTATGCCCAGGTGCAGGATGAAGGTGTCTGTCACGGTCCAGCTCCGCTTCTTCTGGGCCAGAATCCAAAAGACGAGCCCATTTCCGAGCAGGCCCAGGACCACAGCCACAGAGTACAACAACGGGAGGAAGACTGCGTCAAAACGCATGCCTTTGGTGAAGTCACACACCTCTCCTGCACCGCAACACGTATCTCCTTCACTATCATTGTAGAGGTCATATGTGTAGTTTTCGAAAAACTTCTCAAAGTCTTCAGAATCCATTACAATCTTTTCCCCATCCATCGGGATTACCTGTAAAGTGATGTAACATTACAATTAACTCGCAAATCACAATAACTCACAAACAGTGTACACAGGGCTGGACTGGGACAAAAAAATGGACCTGGCATTTTTGCTCAGACAGGCCCACCACACCCTTGTGTTATCTTCGGGTCATTCTGACCCATCAGTCATTGTGACCCACCGTCGTATTGCGACAACTTTACCGCATACAAAAACAAAGTGAAGCATTTTCTTTTAACCGTTGGGCTGTCTCAGACCCCCCACATTGCGAAGGTTAAAAGAATTTTTTTTTAATTTTTTTTTGAATTGGGTAAACACAACGATGGTTCGTTATGAACCTTTGGGTCATGTGACCCGAAGGCAGCACAAGGGTTAAGTTGATAAAAGAATAAAAAATAATAATTAAAAGATTTATATATATTATATCATATCATATTGGCCCCAAGTGCATCGGCCCACCGGGCATTTGCCCAGTATGCCAGATTACCAGTCCAGGCCTGGTGTACAAATATAATACAATGTCCATGAGTAATATATGCATGTTGTGGTCCCACTAACAATTTACACTGTTCTTGTTACAGTTTAATTACATATAAGTACTTCGTAATAGGCAATGTCACAACATACTACATATGACATATTGTTATTACACATTGCAATTAAATATATATGTGCTTACTGATGTAATCCCACTGTACCAATTAATCCATTCAAGTGTTACCCTACATGAATCCTTTCATTCATTCATAGAATTTCAGTGGATTTTGTCATTGTTGATGATGATGATTACTATTGAATACCGTATATTTTTGTATTATCATTCCTGGGTCATTGTGTAGTTTCAGTGTATCAATATAGACTCTGTGTGAAACCACATGCCGCATTGAAAGTGGGTCAACAGCATACCCCTCCCCTTCAAAAAGAGGTTGAAATAAAGTAAGCCACTTCAAGGTTGCTGAAGGTCCACAGCAACATATGTTTCTTGTAAGGTTCCTCTAAGAACAAGCCTGTGAAAACGTGACCACCTTGCAGGTATGTAAGCAGCATTGTGAATCCGGACTATGGTTGACATAATGTGAAAATGTAATAGTGCTAACCTACAGCACTTGATAAATGACATGTGCGTTGAAGGGGTTTTACCACAGAAAGATCATCTGTCAACTGAAATGTCATGAAGTCATAATTTAACTTTAGGCAGTTGGATGGAATCATTGGTAGACAATCATACAAACACCAAGAAATTTAAGATCATTTATCACACTAGAATTGTGTTGAGAGTAGTTGTCTGTTATTGATCATAAAACCGCTGAAGGAAGCAGCTGAAATTAGCAGCAGCAGCATCTGTTCTGCTCAAACTACTTAGAAAGCTAACTTTTTTTTTTTTTTTTTTTTACATTTTTCTAACTAATAGACTGTTCCTCCTCATACAGCAAGTCAACGGTCGTTGTTGTGAATACTTCTTTCCACATGGTATTAATATGTTCCCATAATCTTTTCTAGCCTAAAACTGAAGGAATGTCTTCAAGACAGGGCCAAAACATATATTAAATCACTTTATGTATGACTGTCTGACTTCAGAGCAGAGACCACATTCTGAGCAGGAAGACCGGAGATTATGTTATGTCTTTCAAAAATGAATCTGAATGGTACCTGTGAATATATCCCACTAAGCTATGTATAAGGCCTGCCACACTATTTGAAATTAAAATGAATTGTATCTACAAAGAACTCATTAATTATCATGCAAACAAAATTTTCAATAGAAACACTTTAGCAGGAATTTACACGTTTGGTTTAGGGTAATTGGAAATTAGTACAGAGATACTAGATTATAGTGAACATTTATTACCGTTTTAAACTTCTTATTGTTGTATATTTTGCTGTAGCTGTAATAACTTTGTGACAGCTTAAAGTGATGCACCAAGCAAGTAAAAATTCTAGCAATACTGACATGAATTCTGCAGGTGTTATTTCAACATATGCTAAATATGGCAGATTAAATTAAATGAATTCAGTAAGCACTTACCAAATATTATTGGACCTTGATGCAGTGTTGTACAACAGGTGCTCACAGAGAAACGTTTTCGTCACTTGTGATACAGATGTGTGCCATGGTGGGTTAGGAGGGGAGGGGGGTGCCGTTGACCGGGGGGAGGTAAGTGTTCAAAAAAAGGAAATAGACAGTATGGTGTTTATTTAAATTCTCAGTTAACCCTTGTGCTGCCTTCGGATCACATGACCCAAAGGTTCATAACGAACCATCGTTGTGTTTACCCAATTTTACCCAATACAAAAACAAATATATATATTTTTATTTTAACCTTCGCAATGTGGGAGGTCTGAGACAGCCCAACGGTTAAAAGAAAATGCTTCACTTTGTTTTGTATGCGGTAAAGTTGTCGCAAGACAATGGTGGGTCACAATGACTGATGGGTCAGAATGACCCGAAGATAAGGGTTAAGAGAATAAATACTAAAGAAAATAAATAAACTAGATACTAATAAGTACTTAATTCAGTAAATGTATCAATATATTTTATTTCACTAGCTATGCACACACACTCCTCCACATGTTTTTGTGTGTGATTGTATGTTTAGTGGATAATTTAGAAGTATGATGAACAGTCATAAAAGAATGTCAGACAGAAATCACAAAACACAGGTAAAGGTTCCAAGTCATTATTATTATACATTACTGTAATAAATTGCAGAAATGGCTTGATCTTCACGGATGTAGTGCTCTTGGGAAATGAATAATCTCTAACCGCATCTCAAGCCCATTTCCAAATGCATGTGACCTTTGTGGAGTCAGTGTGTTTCGTCTGACTGCATCACTGCAAGCCCTGTTGTCCTCAGCTCATAGGAGTCTACACTGCAAAACCCAACGGCACATCTTACTAAACAAATCCAATAAATGTAACTTACAGTTTTTCCCCATTGCTTTGGCTCATTTCACGAAACAGAAATGACATTCTCAAAACAACACGTGCAAACCTCCAAACCACTGGGCACTTGTTCACAACC
Source organism: Osmerus mordax (assembly GCF_038355195.1). Taxonomy (NCBI): domain Eukaryota; kingdom Metazoa; phylum Chordata; class Actinopteri; order Osmeriformes; family Osmeridae; genus Osmerus; species Osmerus mordax. The sequence goes on from NC_090055.1 coordinate 3,147,018, forward strand.
GATTGGAATTTTTCATTCCTTTAATCAAATTGCAATTGTATTAGCACATCCTTGTAAATGACAAGTGCAATTGCCTACAGTTTGCACAAATTTCAAATGATTTAGCACATCTTTGAAACGGTTAAGTACAATTGCCTTCAGTTAGGCCAATTACCAATTGAATATATCTTGCTGGTATAAACTGACTGTTGCTTCTCAGTCAAGTGGTTATTCTCTGCAAAACATGTTGGCATAATTTCCTTGTGTACATCATCACCTGCACAATAGTTCACTCCACTGTCAAAATCTTTCAGGCACATAATACCATGAAAAACATCATGGTATATACTGTAATATGGATCTCTTGGATCTGCTTACAGTCTTTGTCAGGTGCAACTAGAACTTTACTAAACAAGGAGACACATCCGATCACCAATCACACAGTAAGTTTAGTTAGCTGACAGGAGCTATCCAGGAGTATAAATGCAGCCATCAAATATATAGAGCTTGTCCCAGGCCAGCTCAGGGGCAACATCACCATGTGTGCTGCCATGCTTTCAGAGAAAGGTGTAGTCACCCACATTCCCAGTCTTGGCCCATACAATACCCAGAAGCACCTGGTGTTCTTGGACCGCCTGCACTCCGATCTTATCCCTCTACATAAGAGGGGTTTGGTAGGGCCTCACTTGCATACATTTGTCATTGTGTGGGACAATGTAAGCTTCCACCGTGGCCCACTCATCAGGGTTCACTGCCCATCCAAGAATGCTGATGGTGCTCTTATCACCTTACTCCCCATTCCTCAATCCTATCGAGAAGTTTTTTTTTGCATGGAGGTGGAGGGTCTATGAGCATCGGGCTCAAAACCAGAGGTCCCTGCTCCAGGCAATGGATGCTGCTTGTGATGATGTCACAGCAGATCAGTGTAGGGGATGGTTGCAGCATGCACAACGATTCTTCCCCTGTTGCAGGAGTGAGGACGACAACTAGTGAAACTCCAGCTTTGCTTTACTTTCTTACTGTATGTGTTGTTAGTGTAGGTTATACATAATGTTAGTTTTGATGTTCTTATTGTATGACAGTATATTGTGCTGTACAAGTTTCCTGTTACAGTAACCACGATGTATGGCAATTACAGTAATAATTTCCATAGCAGTGTGAGTGCAATATGTGATGTGAAACCTTGTAGGCTACTCTTGAATTACTGTAATCTTTTTTCTGTTTGATACACATTTACATTTTATATGTATTCATTTAGCAGACGCTTTTATCCAAAGTGACTTCCAAGAGAGAGCTTTACAAAAGTGCATAGGTCAATGATCATAAACAACGAGTTAGCCCAAAAAACATTGTGGGTAGCCAAAACATGAAGCATACATTGTGAAAAGCAAATAAGTGCCAATGGGAAGAAACATAAGAGCATGTAGTTACTAAACAAGTTACAATTACATGTAAGCAACATGAACCTCACAAGTGCAAGAGTGTACCTGTAGGAAAGCAAGCAACAATACGTAATATAATTCACAGCGAGTACAACAAGTTACAGTAAATCAGTTAGAACTAACCAACAAGAGCAACAAGTCCCTCAATAAGTGTCATTGTGTTCCTGGAGGAAACTAACATCAGGTCCAGCAAATCAATCCTAAGTACCTTTGTACTCCCTGTAAGGATGACATATCTCAGCAGGCAGGCCGGAAAGAGTCACGACAATTATAAAAAGGGTTGACTCGGTTTTATTAGCTCGACGTCGGCTCATGCCACCAATCCACAACAGAGTGGCTAGCATGAGTGAAGACTCTCTCTTACAAGAGTGCTTACTAAATACAGTATCTGGACATGTTCAAACATAGAATGCACAGAATCGGGTGGGGGTGTAAGGCTAGAGGAGGGTGCAGTCCCGTTCACCGCTCGGAAGGTCAGTACCAGGGTCTTGAATCTGATACGGGCCGTGATGGGAAGCCAGTGGAGAGAGATGAGGAGCGGGGTAACATGGGAGCGTCTGGGTAGATTGAAGACACATAGTATTCTGGAAAGAAAACATCTACTACAGTAACTGTAGCACAGTGCACAAGGGATATTTCTAAGGTCCACTGCCATACTGACAAAACATCTAAACATTTTGACCTGCAGTGTTTACACAATGCCAAAGGGACTTTTCATTTTGGGGGCACTGACTATTTGTATGAGAAAAGGATTTAGTTTTGACTGATGAGTGGTCTGTTTTAGGAGAGAGATGACCCTTTGTAGGTGTGCCATGGTGTTTTGCTGAACCATCTAGGTTATTTTGGCAAATGTATTTAAAGCTTTGAGAATGTCCTCTTTTTTCTTGAGAGATGGGCCAAAGCAATCGAGAAGGAACTTTTCATTTTGGGGGCACTGACTATTTATATGAGAAAATGATTTGGTTTTGAAGCATGAGTTAACTGTTTTGGATGAGATATGACCTTTTGAAGGTGATCTATGTAGTTGTGCTGAACCATATAGGCTATATTGCCCAATGCACTTAGAGCTGAGAGAATGTAATTTCTGTTTCAAGAATTGAGCCAAAGCAATGGAGAAAAACTGTAATATTTACAGAAAAATACATTTACTCAACTCCACCTAGTAATGATTATTGAACCTTGATTATTGTATTGTGAGAATTACTGAATGTGTTTGAGCTCAAGTAGGGGAGTATGGGGTGTCAGGTGGCTGACAGGTGTCAGGTGGCTGAGCGGTTAGGGAAGCGGGCTAGTAATCAGAAGGTTGCCAGTTCGATTCGCGGCCATGCCAAAATGACGTTGTGTCCTTTGACAAGGCACTTCACCCTACTTGCCTCGGGGGGTATGTCCCTGTACTTACTGTAAGTCTCTCTGGATAAGAGCGTCTGCTTAATGTTTAAATGTGAGTTCCAAGAGCTAAGTTAGTCAATTTGTTGACAAAAACCGATCTGCGGGAGTTACGTAAACTTAAGTAATGTAAACAACCCATGTTGCACGTACATGGAGCCTATTGCTCGTAAGAATAATAGTTTATGTAGGATTAACACATTTGTTACGAGTTAGATTATTTATTATATGTTTAGATTTAGTATAGGTGTAGTCAAGAGGAGCAGGACCAAATAATTATAATGTACCTGTATCTGTATTTGTAAAAAAAAATACCATAAAACTGTCAATCAAAATGTTTATTACACCAATGTGCCTCGATTTTCTTTCTCCCCATTTCATTCAAACACAAAGCCCCTCTGATCCGAGTCGGTTTCACAGTCTGTCATGTGGTGCAAGCTGTTGTGCAGAAGTGTCTGTTTTTAACACCTTCTGCTGCAGAATGCTGCGTCCAGCACGGCTGTGGTAACTGAGGCGAGCGGCTGATGAACCATTTTGCATTTGGGAAATGAGGCAAGGTTCCTCGCTCTTCTCAGTACCCATATTACTAGAAAAGACACACAATAACATACGTATATACTACTTGTATGCCCACACGCACACACTTGCAAATGTATTGCTTCAACTCTTACTGACAGTAGGTGACATTATAACTTAGTGTCTTTGAAGAGAGTTATAGCATATTCTGTTTCATGTTTTACTTCCTTTCGTATTGCCATATAGCCATCCCATATTTTACACCCTTTTAATACTCTATATGGTAATTATCACATTTTCAACAGCATTCCAAACTAGAGTTAAAACTGAACTTTCTCTACATATAGATTAGATCATAACCGATAACCGTTTTCCAGACAACTAAAGTTTGTACTTTCATTTGAATAGAGAAGTAGACTTCCAGAGTCACTTCCCTTTCCACATATGTGTTTTACAGTATGTTAAAAAAAAATGCATTTACTATAAGCTCAAGTCAAGGAGAGTATAGACTTCCTATAGGCACTGTACTGTAGGTCCTAATGGTCATACATATCTGAATACAATACAATATGTTTGTTAGGTTGGGGTACAACTACTAGATCATACAGGAACTGAAACCAACAATAATGTAAAAGAGAAACCAATTTAAAGATATGCATCTTCCTAAAAGAAAGTTCTATTGTTATAGTTCACAAAGGTCCTCGGTAGCGATACTATAAAAGAAAAACAAATTAAATAAACTAAAACAATGGTATTTGTCAAAGAATCCTCCTTACACTACATCTGTCCTTTTGTGTATGTTTATGTCTACCATTCTCTTAATTCTTAGACATGGGCCACAAGAAAAGTTTGACATCCTATCTACCACATTGTAGTTGTATTTACAATCAAGATATGACTGTAATAAATGAGGTAGTTTGGAATAATGCTTGCGTTATTAAAAGCCATGTCTGCGACTAAATATCACCCCCTGATAATAATGAATTCTTCTTTTGTGTAGATGTCTGGGTTCTGACACGAAAAAACTGTGGTTTAATGGCCATCTCACCCACCTACGACTTACGTGTCACTTAACCCTTGTGTTATCTTCGGGTCATTCTGACCCATCAGTCATTGTGACCCACCGTCGTATTGCGACAAATGTACTGCATACAAAAACAAAGTGAAGCATTTTCTTTTAACCGTTGGGCTGTCTCAGACCCCCCACATTGCAAAAGTTAAAAGACATTTTTTTTTTTCATTGGTCCAAAGGTTGAAAAAATATTTGCCATAATATTTGCTTAAAAAGGCAAAAGTCAGATGGCTGAGCGGTGAGGGAGTCGGGCTAGTAATCTGAAGGTTGCCAGTTCGATTCCCAGCCGTGCAAAATGACGTTGTGTCCTTGGGCAAGGCACTTCACCCTATTTGCTTCGGGGGGAGAATGTCCCTGTACTTACTGTAAGTCGCTCTGGATAAGAGCGTCTGCTAAATGACTAAATGTAAAAGAAAAGGTTGCATCATTCGAAAGTATTTTTTCAAAAATATTCAAAACTTTTTTGGGAAAACGTTTTTCTCCACACAAACAATGAAAGGTGATCATGCCACCAAATACCTATTAAAACTAAAGTAAGGAGCCTGGCTTGAAAATGTAAGGATTAGAAGGTACAGATATTTGTGTACAAAATGTAAGGAGGGAAAGTAAAAAGTTGTAAGTAAAGTAAAAAGTTGTAAAAAGTAAAGTACTGATACCAGGAAAAAAATCAATTTAAGTACAGTACTTCCCACCTCTGCTCTTTTACAGTTTTTCCCCATTGCTTTGGCTCATTTCACGAAACAGAAATGACATTCTCAAAACAACACGTGCAAACCTCCAAACCACTGGGCAGTTGTTCACAAACGATTGGAATTTTTCATTCCTTTAATCAAATTGCAATTGTATTAGCACATCCTCGTAAATGACAAGTGCAATTGCCTACAGTTTGCACACATTTCAAATGATTTAGCACATCTTTGAAATGGTTAAGTACAATTGCCTTCAGTTAGGCCAATTACCAATTGAATATATCTTGCTGGTCTAAACTGACTGTTGCTTCTCAGTCAAGTGGTTATTCGCTGCAAAACATATTGGCATAATTTCCTTGTGTACATCATCACCTGCACAATAGTTCACTCCACTGTCAAAATCTTTCAGGCACATAATACCATGAAAAACATCATGGTATATACTGTAATATGGATCTCTTGGATCAACTGGTTACAGTCATTGTCAGGTGCAACTAGAACTTTACTAAACAAGGGGACACATCCGATCACCAATCACACAGTAAGTTTAGTTAGCTGACAGGAGCTATCCAGGAGTATAAATGCTTCCATCAAATATATAGAGCTTGTCCCAGGCCAGCTCAGGGGCAACATCACCATGTGTGCTGACATTTCAGAGAATGGTGTAGTCACCCACATTCCCAGTCTTGGCCCATACAATACCCAGAAGCACCTGGTGTTCTTGGACCACCTGCACTCCGATCTTATCCCTCTACATGAGAGCGGTTTGGTAGGGCCTCACTTGCTTACATTTGTCATTGTGTGGGACAATGTAAGCTTCCACCGTGGCCCACTCATCAGGGTTCACTGCCCATCCAAGAATGCTTATGGTGCTCATCACCTTACTCCCCATTCCTCAATCCTATCGAGGAGTTTTTTTCTGGATGTAGGTGGAGGGTCTATGAGCATTGGGCTCAAAACCAGAGGTCCCTGCTCCAGGCAATGGACGCTGCTTGTGATCATGTCACAGCAGATCAGTGTAGGGGATGGTTGCGGCATGCACAATGATTCTTCTCCTGTTGCATCGCAAGGGAGAACATCAGATGTGATGTCGATGAAATCTGTGGCCAGACAGAAAGGAGCGTGAGGATGAGCAGGAAAGTGAGGACGACAACTAGTGAAACTCCAGCTTTGCTTTACTTTCTTACTGTATGTGTTGGTAGTGTAGGTTATACATAATGTTATGTTATGTTATGTTTTGATGTGCTTATTGTATGACATTATATTGTGCTGTACACATTTCATGTTACAGTAACCACAATGTATGGTAATTACAGTAACAATTTCCAAAGCAGTGTGAGTGCAGTATGTGATGTGAAACCTTGTAGGCTACTTTGAATTACTGTAATCTTTTTTCTGTTAGATACACATTTACATTTTAAATTTATTCATTTAGCAGACGCTTTTATCCAAAGCGACTTCCAAGAGATAACTTTACAAAAGTGCATAAGGTCAATGATCATAAACAATGAGGTAGCCCCAAAAACATTGTGGGTAGCCAAAACATGAAGCATACATTGTGAAAAGCAAATAAGTGCCAATGGGAAGAAACATAGTTCTTGAAGGTGGAGGTGGGGAGGTGATTCCACCATTGGGCGGCCAGACAGGAGAAGAGCTTGGGTTGGGAGCGGGCACTCTTGAGAGGTGGGACCACCAGACGGTTGTCAGAAGAAGACCGTAGGTAGTGGGTGGGGGTGTAAGGCTGGAGGAGAGACTTGATGTTGTCGGGTGCAGTCCCATTCACCGCTCGGAAGGTCAGTACCAGGGTCTTGAATCTGATACGGGCCGTGATGGGAAGCCAGTGGAGGGAGATGAGGAGCGGGGTAACATGGAAGCGTCTGGGTAGATTGAAGACACATAGTATTCTGGAAAGAAAACATCTACTACAGTAACTGTAGCACAGTGCACATGAGGGATATTTTTAAGGTCCACTGCCATACTGACAAAACATCTAATCATTTTGACCTGCAGTGTTTACACAATGCCAAAGGGACTTTTCATTTTGGGGTCACTGACTATTTGTATGAGAAAAGGATTTAGTTTTGACTGATGAGTTGTCTGTTTTAGGAGAAAGATGACCCTTTGCGGGTGTGCCATGGTGTTTTGCTGAACCATCTAGGTTATTTTGGCAAATGTATTTAAAGCTTTGAGAATGTCCACTTTTTTCTCGAGAGATGGGCCAAATCAATCGAGAAGGAACTTTTCATTTTGGGGGCACTGACTATTTATATGAGAAAATGATTTGGTTTTGAAGCATGAGTTAACTGTTTTGGGTGAGATATGACCTTTTGAAGGTGATCTATGTATTTGTGCTGAACCATATAGGCTATTTTGTCAAATGCACTTAGAGCTTTGAGAATGTCATTTCTGTTTCAAGAATTGAGCCAAAGCAATGGAGAAAAACTGTAAAGGGTGTTTCTTATAGCTTGGCATTTGGTCTGTTTGTTTGGCATCACTATATACATGAATTTGCAGCAAAGCAGAATATCAACACTGCTGTCGCCGATTTCTTCCAGAGTCAGGCCCTTCAAGCAGAGAAGCAGATCAAGGCTGAGTTTAACAGGCTCCACCAGGTGCTGCACACCCTAACCCTAACCCTAACCCTAACCCATAAATTGCGTCACATGCAGTTTCAGAAGGTTTTTTATGCAGCACAGGCCCAGTTTCTCTTTGCCACTTTCTCTGCAGCCACGTTCAACATCAGCAGGTTACCAAAGCAGAGATAAACAGGCTTGTAGCAGCATACATAGTAGAGGAAATGTTGCCATTTAAAGTTCTAAGCATTATTTGATTTTGAGACATTTTGCTTACTGCCAGTACTGTAGCCTTGATATGCTTGACAACTTTAAGGTTGATGTTCACAACTTTTTTGTCAGCTTTGTGGTATTAAAAAGCATAAAAGATAGATCTGTCCTCATTATAATAAGAATTTGAGTTGATTTGGGCATATATATTGTTATTTGGCAAATGCATCTCAGGTGATGTTATGGAGTAATCCAAAAGTAATGTAACTAGTAGTGTAACTAGTTACTTTCAGCAGTGAGTAATCTAGTAAAGTAAAGCATTACTTAAAAAAAAAAAAAACTAGTAATGCGTAATCTATTACGTTTGAGTAACCCCAACACTGATGTTCACTACCTATTCTACAAAGAGTTTGTAGTGTAAATAATATGATATAAACACTTCTGACAAGCATGGCTGACAAAGTAAAATACAACATTGGCAACCCTAACCCTAATGACCTCTGATATTTAAAATGATCATAATTATCTGTCTTGAATTCTTTATGAATGCTAGGTCATTGGGACATATGTTTTATTTTATTTTATATATACTGTACTTTCTTCACTGACTGCCAAGTCAATAACAGATAGGAAAACACATGTTTCAGATTCAGGCTCCCTCTGCTGGACAATACATGAACAGGTTCAATAACTAAGACAAGTAAATAACAAGTAAGACAACTTTTATCGCTAAAAGAGATATCCATAACTACGCCACCTAATGATAGGATGGTATGGTAACAGCAAGATTTTGCACTGAACTCGCCTTCCTACTCGTTTTCGCTACCACATCGCAAAAGGTCATGTAGACTCGAGAGAGCGGAAATCCGCGGAGCGAGCAGAGTTAAGCTATGAGAGCGTGCCATGCACTTGTTCGCAGCTACCTGTACAACTCTCGGTGGCCGAATTTGTGTGCGAGTACTTATATCTTGCGAGTAAGAAGTTAATATCTGCGCGTGTGAAATAATATAATACGCCCCCGACTTTTGCCATGAATTTAATAATGTCGTAGCCTACACAGAGCCCCATGGCTATGAGCGATATTCTTATCATACACAGCGTTCCTACAACTCCAGTTCCACTAGGGGCAGTACTAGGTTTGTCTTCCCATATCGAGATTCAGGAAGGAACGCTGACTCGAAATACAGTCTCCTACTAGGTAGGGTAAGTAGACCGATCATAATTGGTAAATGTTTAGGGTACGATAAGAAAAATCTACAGGGCGAGACACCAGTACCGCCAACAAAAGGAGCTTTTGTGGTCGACTGTCAGCTAATTCAGTCGGCTATTCTTCTCTTAATTTGAAAGTAAAAAACTTTACGCTTTCCTTCGAAGGGCCTACACCGAGAGCGATGGCCGAATGTGCGTGGAATGAAGAAATGTCTGAGGGTCCTTATCTCCTTCAGGAGGACCTCACATGTCCAGTCTGCCGGGAGCTTTACCGGGAGCCTGTTCTACTGTCCTGCTCACATAGTTTCTGTCAGGAATGTCTGGACCATAGCTGGCAATCCATAACAGGTAACAAGTGTCCTGTATGCAGGAAGAGCTGCGATGGGGAACAACCTATCTCCAACCGTGCGCTAAGAGACGCTTGCGAGTCTTTTCAAAAGGAAAAAGGCTGGCGGGCACCATTCGCCAGTACAGAGGCTCAATGTAACTTGCACCGGCTCGAGTTTCAGCTGTTCTGTATTAAAGACGAGGAGCCCGTGTGTGTTGAATGTGTGACACTACATCGAACACACGAGCTTCTGCCACTCAACAAGGGGGCGCCATTCTGTAAGGTTAGATACGCTGACTCATGACTCCTGTTCTTGGTTACCCGCTGAATTATAGTTTTACCGTTTTATTTATTTAACTGTATGGGCGTTGTTAAACGTGTGCTGTTTTACAGGATGAACTGGGTCTCAAAGTAACCATTTTGGAGGATAAAATTGAACATTACTCGAAGATAAGAAACAAGTTTTCCACCACAGTTGAATACATCAAGGTAAACGTAGCTCCTTGGTTATGACAATGAAGTTGTCAATTGTTTCGCATTCCAGAAATGAAATATGTTCAAGCAGGATTTCCTTCCTCATTTAGAATACACGATGTCTACACTGTTTTGACAGTTCGTTTCGACTCTTTAACAGAGATGGCAAAAGTACACACATCCTTCACTCAAGTAGAAGTACAGATCATGTTTGAAAAGACTAATCAAGTACTCAATGATGCAACCTTTTTTTGTAACTTAAAAAATATATATTTTCAACCTTTAGAAACGTTTTCGTCAATTGTTTTTCTTTCGAAACAGGATTTTTTTTTCATTGGTCCAAAGGTTGAAAAAATATTTGCCAAAATATTTGCCGAAAAAGGCAAAAGTCAGATGGCTGAGCGGTGAGGGAGTCGAGCTAGTAATCTGAAGGTTGCCAGTTCGATTCCCAGCCGTGCAAAATGACGTTGTGTCCTTGGGCAAGGCACTTCACCCTACTTGCTTCGGGGGGGAATGTCCCTGTACTTACTGTAAGTCGCTCTGGATAAGAGGGTCTGCTAAATGACTACATGTAAATGTAAAAGAAAAGGTTGCATCATTCGAAAATATTTTTATTTTTGGGGAAAACGTTTTTCTCCACACAAACAATGAAAGGTGATCATGCCACCAAATACCTATTAAAACTAAAGTAAGGAGCCTGGCTTGAAAATGTAAGGATTAGAAGGTACAGATATTTACATTTACATTTAGTCATTTAGCAGACGCTCTTATCCAGAGCGACTTACAGTAAATAGGCTGCTCGATTCCCTCACCGCTCAGCCACCTGACTCCCAGATATTTGTGTACAAAATGTAAGGAGGGAAAGTAAAAAGTTGTCAGAAAAATAAATAGTGAAGTAAAGTACTGATACCAGGAAAAAAATCAATTTAAATACAGTACTTCCCATCTCTGCTCTTTTAAAGGGTGTTTCTTATAGCTTGGCATTTGGTCTTTTTGTTTGGCATCACTATATACATTTTGCAGCAAAGAATTTGCAGCAAAGCAGAATATCAACATTGCTGTCGCCGATTTCTTCCAGAGTCAGGCCCTTCAAGCAGAGAAGCAGATCAAGGCTGAGTTTAACAGGCTCCACCAGGTGCTGCACGCCGAAGAAGCCGCCAGACTCAAGGCTCTGACTGACGAAGAGGAGGAGAAGACGGTGACCGTGAAGGAACATATTAACCGGCTGACCAGAGACATCGCCACTCTCTCTGAGCTGATCAAAACCGTCAAGAGGGAGATGGGGGCAGAGGATCTACCTTTTCTGCAGGTAACATTGGCTTCTGTAGTGATTTATTACTTTTTGTGATTTATTCACTCATTTAGTCATTTACATTTAGTCATTTAGCAGACGCTCTTATCCAGAGCGACTGAGCACTCGTTGACTGGAGTGTAAAAAACAGTTTTGGGTTTTACATTGTTGTTGTTGTTTTTTTTACAGAATTTTCAAAACCTAAAGAGAAAGTGAGTACTTTTCTGCCAAATATCTCTTGATAATGCATCCGTGATGAATCGCCTTTTAATGGATACATCTTTATGAAAAACTCCAATATTGCACATTTCTGCAGAGCGCAGTGGACAGTTCCAGACCCTGAGTATCCCTCACACATTCTGCTAGACATGGGCCAACATGTCGGGTCGCTGGGCTACAACATCTGGAAGAACATGCAGACTCATGTCAAATCCTGTGAGTGTAACATTTACATTTAGTCATTTAGCAGACGCTCTTATCCAGAGCGACTTACAGTAAGTACAGGGACATTCCCCCGAGGCAAGTAGAGTGAAGTGCCTTGCCCAAGGACATAACGTCATTTTGGCACGGCTGGGAATCGAACTGGCAACCTTCAGATTACTAGCCCGACTCCCTCACCGCTCAGCCATCTGACTCTAACATGTAACATGTGGTAATAGTGCTGTCTCAGGCATGGTGATGGACATTGTAGTTATTCTATGTACTTACCCAAGTAAGCATAGGTAGGTATTCAGGCCGCCCGTGCCAGCCAATTGCTAGTGTTATATAAAATTGAGTCAGAGACAGAATATCTTTCAAAGTCAAGATGGCTTGGTGGTTTATTCAGCAAGGCAGATGCAGCACACTCAGAAGATTCAAAAGGCACTCACATTTCCTTGGACATCTTATATAGACAGATATGAGGCACAATCCATCCATCCTAAGATTGCCAAACCAATTCCTCACGAGACATCTTCCCTGTTCTGGTTTGATCCTGTTACTTGTGTTATTTTTAACTGCGTAGGCCTCAGTCTGCCATCTAAGGCCCCAAACTCTGACCTTATGTATACTTCACCGGTTGCCACCCTGCCCAATAATTGATTTCCCACCACGCTAGCTTTACGTTGGCGTAGTTGGTAGTGGTCGCGCATGAGGAGTCGGAGGTGGCGGATTCGAACCCAGGTGCATCGTTCGAAACATCGGCCGAGTGTACCTCCAACGGTGGCACGGCCACGTCTGTTACATAAGCAGTTGGGAGGACGATGTCAGCTGACTCTCTCTTTTCTATCCTCTCATTCAGTCCCTGTGGTGATGGATCCTAACACTGCTTCTCCGTGGCTCTCGATGTCTCCCGGCCTGGACAGCATACGGGACAGCCCAGAGCGCCAGTCTATGCCGGACAACCCTGAGAGATTTGATCCCTGTGTCTTCGTCCTGGGCGCTCAGGGATTTTCCTCAGGCAAGCATCGCTGGGAGGTCAACGTCGCGGACAACCCCAAGTGGATCCTGGGAGTGTGCAATGAGTCTGTGGCCCGTAAGAGGAAGTTTACCGTGTCCACAGAGCGGGGTGTCTGGACTATCGGGGTGAGCAAAGGGGTGTACAGTGCTCTGACCCCCAAACGCACGCAGCTGGTTGTGGAAAGGCGACCTGAGACGATCAGGGTGAAGCTCAACATGGATAAGGGAGAGGTGTCGTTTTGGGATGCGGTGTCAGGAAAGCACTTGTGTACTTTCACACACAAGTTCACGGAGAAGCTGTTCCCCCTGTTTGGCCCTGGGCTGCAGAGCACTCCAATGTCAGTTCTCCCCGCCAAGGTGGCTATACATACCTCATGAGGAGGCTGTCTGAATGAGAGTGCAAAATCAAGTGATTTCAGTCTGCTTTAGTTATGCTTTACGTATTTACATTGGGTGCTAAAAATGTATGAGTGGCCTTGATCTTTTCTTCATTCAGAAATATTTTTGGGGGGCAGGGGTTTATTTTCTAATGATACATTTGATTACCGTTTGGGTATTGTATATTAAGCTCTGATTTTTCTAATCAAGTTGTTTGTAGTGAAATAGACTACATAGTCTGCATACATTACTGTCACTTTAAATATCTATAAATTCTCATAAGCCCTTTAATTGCTTCTGGATATTGCAATATCTATAACATCCCCTAGATTCTGACTTTCTAAATGTCTTTTTTAACTGATGGGTTGTATGGATGAATGAATAAAGTAATCTATATCTATGGAAGTATGCCAACGAAAATATGATCGATTATGTTGACGTAATTAGATGCCATAATAAAATGCATAGATCTTTGAATATATTGGTGCTCTGTTGTGATTTCATAAGCACAGACAGTTTCTCTTAAAACAGTAAAAATCGAGAACCATTGTCAAGATCTCCGCTGGAGGGCAATGCTGAGATTTGGGGTATAGTGCTGCCCAGCACAAAGGTATACCTACTGTTATGGACCTTTTGTTTTGGCAACCACGGACTACATGCCACTCATCAAAACAGCAAGCAGGAAGGGAGGCGATAATTTTAAATCTCCACCGTGGTTCATGTGGACGGATAAAACTGATTTTGCAATCTGACTGAGAATCCTTTGCTGAATACTATCTGTTTTGAATATTATACTGCAAAACCGGCCATGTCGACTGCGTATTTACATCTGGACGTCGAAGCTAGCTAGCTAGCTAACTGGCTAGCAGCCAACCACTGTACGCGACCCCTCTGGGATGGTCGGTTTGTGCTAACGCGGGCAGGGATTCCAGGCGTCGAGCTCCTCCTATGCTGCTTGAAAAATAATTGATGGTGTGTTCAGCTGGCAAGCGAAGGAAAATGTAATATATTAGCGAACAGAGTCGAAGACACGGGGGCTGGTAAGAAACCGCTGTTCAACGTTACTAACCTAGGCTAGCTATAACGGTCTTCTTGGCTAGGTTAGGGAGTGCAGACAGTGACCAGCTAACGTTAATAGTAGTAGCTAGCTAAGTAGTAGCTAGCTAGCTAGCTAGCTATCAGCATCATCGGGCAGGCAGCAGCCAGCATCGTCTTTCTGATAAAAAAAAAATACTTGACAGAAGCACCAGTAGTGACAGAAGCAAATCAAAACTGTACTCAGTAGAGTCAATCTATAGGTAGTTCAATTACTGTTGTACTAGCGGTTTCTTGACTAACGATATAGCCAGTACTGTACTGGATATGTTTATTCGACTCACACCTGGCACAGGCAGTATTTGTACTACTGTAGATGGTCACACATTTTGCTAGCATAGCTAACTAGAATTAATCAACAAACTAGGCTAAGTAACGGCAGCAATCTGGTTGTTTAGTCAGAGGGTACTTGATATTGAGTTATTATGGTAGTGCCAATATATAATGTTAGAGCTAACGTGGTTTGCTGTGCTACTTTTTCTAGCTAGCTTAACATCATATTTGAGGTAGGGACCTTCAAAACAAGCCGAGGTGGCTAGCCTATAGCTATCTAGTAAATTCAACGTAATGTTAATCGCTATCTAGTTAGTTTTATGTTACACTAACAACTGTAACAATACTTAATTCAACTGCAATTGTAGTTCTGTTGCAACGCGATGCTGCAAATTCGGAGCTAGTTTGAAGATAGCTTGTAGGCTTACTAATGACGCGTAATAAACACATCTGGTTGTGATAACGGGCTACCTAGCTGTAAAAAGAACAGTCCTCTTCTGACATCTGTAGACATCTTGTTTTGCTAGCAGATAATCGCAATTGTTACTAGCATAGTTGGCCATCCATGTCATAGATAATTGATGACTCAAGATCTGTCATTATTTTAGTTTGGCTTCAATTGATCATTGTTATGTTTTTACAACAGATTCCCAGTCAGTGATTGAGGTATTGGGATTGACACCTTTATCACCACCACATCTCTCTCCCTCCTGGTGTGGATGGGGGAGAGGATGGCGTCCCACCTCCCTATCCACCTGCTACTGCTGCTAATGGCCTGGGGCCCAGGGTGCAGGGCAGGGGACTGCAAGGGCCACAGGCAGGTGTTGAGGGGACCTCCAGGATATGTCACAGATGGACCTGGAAACTACTCTGTTAACGGAAACTGCGAGTGGCTCATCAAAGGTATTCATTGGGGAGATGTGGATTTAGTGACCATGGTGGGGACCCTGTCAACCAGCTATCAGATGGTCGTCTCAGTGATTGTTAATGCAATGGTGTCATCTATGGTGTAATTAGTTTGATTCCTGCTGAAAAGTTTGAATGCACTGACATTTCTTTATTTTTTTATATTTCACCAAGCCCCCAGCAACAACTATCGTATTGTCCTGAACTTCACCTTCATGGAGACGGAATGCACCTACGATTACCTGTTTGTCTACGATGGAGACTCGTACCAGAGCCCCCTACTGGCCAGTCTGAGTGGCACCACCCTGCCTCAGCCCATAGAAGCCAAGTCTGGCAAGGTAACATCCTCCATTAGCATGAATTCAAGGTATGAGCAGTATCACTGTACTGTGTGTCGAACAACGCTTCAAAGCACTTCCTCTATTCACCTTTCCTCTGATTTTCTCAGATGCTGCTTCATCTGTTCAGCGACGCTAATTACAATCTTCTGGGATTCAATGCCACCTACACGTTCTCCGTGTGCCCTGGTGCCTGCGGGGGCCAGGGGCGCTGCGACACAGCTTCCTCCCAGTGTCAGTGCCTCTCGGGCTGGGGAGGAGTGGACTGCACCACCCCTCTCTGCCCCCAGGCCTGCGTCTTGCACGGCACGTGTGACAAGGTGAGAAGGCGCAAAATGCAGACCTGGGTGAATTAGCATCCGTTTTCGGCATGCTACTAGTTCTCTGTGTGTCCGCACAGCTAAATCTCTTTGTTTGTCCGTTCCTCTCTCTTTGTGTCGATCTCGCTCAGAGAGGAGATCGCTGCCTCTGCAACTCGGGTTTCCTGGGTCAGAGCTGTCAGCTCGGTCTCCGTGACGACAGCGGGGCGGGGCAGTGGTGGAACGTAAACGGCGGCGACCCGTACACGCCCGCCAGGACGGGGTCTGCTGGGGTCTACCTGTCCCCCACTGGAGCCATGTACCTGTTCGGAGGTCAGGAGACTGGAGGCGTTTTGTTCGTTCACCCATTCATGATCTGTCATGCCATTCATATTTCATTCAGTCATTCACACACCTGTTTATGGAATAATTCACCCATTCTTTTAGCCACTGAAGATGTCTCACCGCCCATTCCATTCTTTTTTCAGTTTAAGTATACTATTATATAACAATGTGACTATATTGCTCTTTTGTTTGAACTCTCATGTGTTATGCTTCAGGGGTTCGACCTAAATAGAGCACTGGGGGACTTGGTTAAATACAACTTCAGCTCCAACCAGTGGGAGAACAGGTCTTACGGACACTCTCCAGTAAGTGCCTGTCTATTATTCCCACCAAATTTGTTGTGTGACCTGTACTAAAGTATAGTGATCATGTTCTCTGCAAACAACGCCTCTTCATTGACTACATTTGCGCTGACGCATTTTTCTACCACTTACTGTATCCTGCAATTTTCTTTTGATTGCTGTGTCCTCTCTTAGGCCATCATTTCTCCTATTGTACTTCACCCCTCCCCTTCTTCTCTGCCCTCTCTTATCAGGTGTGCCCGTCACTCTCACACAGCGGTAGAGTGGAATGGTCAAATAGGTCATCTTCCGGAGGCGAGCTCGCTAGTGGCGCTCTGGGCTAGTGACGTCTGGGTGTACCGGCCACTTCTGGACGACTGGAAGCAGCTCGGCCTATCGGATTCTCCCGGGGCCCCCGAGACTTGCCAACCACGCGGCTGCCGTAGTGGACGATTATCTCTATGTGTTCGGAGGTACGGTGCCCCTGCTCAGTCGTGACCCCAGTCCACGTCGTGTCA